>NC_056742.1:362794511-362869511 GCF_019279795.1 Protopterus annectens
TGGAATAATTCCAACCCCAAATCATGTGGAATTGAACCAAACAGGTCCACCACATCTATGGTGGAAAAAAACTATTGTATTATCATAGAATTCCGGTTTAATTCTAGATAAAAAATCCCAAGAGTCTTTTAAAACATAATTCATATTTTTTCAAAATATCCTGTAGCAAACTGTCAATAAAAATTCCCAAGGAATTTGTGGAACTATTTTGGGCTGCAACTATAAGCCTGTATGGTGGATACTGAATATCTTTGTGGACCTTCGGTATTCCAATCACCGTTGGAGTGTATGGGTATTTATTTTGCAAAAAGTTAAATAATTCTTCATTTATAACTTCCTGCATTAAACAGTCCTCTAAAAACATTTGTAACCTCCTAGGAGTTACGTTAACTTAGTTAATAGATGCTACTAGGTATTTAGCTGTGTCCTGAAGCATACCGGTAATATCATTCACGTAATCCATAGTTTCCACAAGCACAATCCCCCCCCCCCCCCCAAATCCGGCTTCATCACACGCAATGTACTAGAATCCCAAATTCAGTAAAACCATTGCTTCTTTTGTTAAGTTATAATAATTTTCTTTATAAACTTGGTATTCATGGAAAATTTTCCTTGTACATACCTTGTCAAAATGTGCCAAGACCGGATTTAAGGGGGGGGGGGGTTGAACAAGCTTTTTTTTCCTAAACCCCTTACTTATTATAGTTTGTTACTTCTTTAAAATATAACTAAGTTTAATTTTCTCATGTACAACTTAAATTCTATATTACTGCAGTGGTTGTGCTGTGGTAACATTGTCGCCTCACAGTAAGATGTTGTCCTGTTAGATTCTCAGCTAGAGCGACTTGTGTGTGGAGACGCGTGAATGGGCATACCTTTGTTGAAGGTTGTGCGTCAGGGCCGGCAACTCTGCACATAAAAATCTACTGCCAATCATTAGCAGAGCGGAGTTCCGCTGTGGCGACCCCTAACCGGGAAAAAGCCGGAAGACACAACAACAACATCTTAAATTCTATGAGAACTTGGGTATCCCTGGTAATTTTGCTGGAACAAATTTGAAACCTTTCTCAAAGAGAGAAAAATAATTTTTCGAGATGGGTTGGTCTGTGTAATTGTAAATATTAAACCCATTCAGGGTATATACAATTCCACTCTGATCCACAGTAATTAAATCCTTTGCCAAATGCTTGTTCAGTACCTCCTGCTGTTGTTGGTATTTCAATAGGGTCTGCGACCTCTCTGGGACCTCCTCCTGAGTGTTTGATGTCCACCTAAAAAATTATTGTTGCGATTATTATCCCTATTTTGAATCCTTTCTGACCTCCTAAGTTGAGGGAAGTCTTGGTCAAAAACCTCATCATTTTCGCCGTTGTTGTTTTCATTATTGTATAGAATATTTTGCCCTCTCCCATTCAAATTTCTACTTTCCTCACTTACTGAGCCCATGTTGTTGAATTCCGTACCTTGCTCATTTTCTGTTCTACTCCTTTAAACGTTGGTGCATGTCCACTAATTGGTTGCGTTACCCGGTTGAAAAACAATGGTTCCTCATGAATCCATCGTTCGAATCGCTTTCTTCTGTTGTCTTCATGGTGTGAGCAGTTGTTAGACATCATTTGCCCACACGGAATACTATTAGTGGGTGACTGGGACCCGTTTCCTAAATGTCCTTCCCCATTCGGGTCAACAGCACGTTCAATCGCAGTCCCTGATGTCTGCCGAGTAGTAGCAAGGGCTGATGAAGCAAGTAGTCTGTCCAAAGTAGGACTGTAGTTTTTGATATTGTAAAGACATCAGTTTTAAGTTGCCCAATACTTTCTTCGTTAGATAAATCACTATCAGTACTTGTAATCCATTGCTGGTTGTTACTCAATCCCAATTGATTTGTAGCTTCCATAACAGGAAACCAGTGTTTTAAAATGGTAAGTCAAAAATTTCCAGAAAAGTTGTCTGTTCAAAAAAGTTCGTATTCGGAACCAAACCACAAAAAAGCAAAAACGAGTGTATGGATTGGAAAGCGAACACAGTGAAAAACCAATCTGTATTTGAAACGGACAACTCGAGACAAAAGTTTCTACTTGAATAATTTATTTGAATCTATAGTTCCAGTAGTCCGTAAAAACACTTTTCAAGGTACCAAAGATTAAGTAAGTGCTTTCGTCTGTTCACATAACAGACTTTTTCAAACTAAGCAAAGTCCGCTTGGAACAGCCTTTTTTAAAAAACATTACATGTTAATTAATAATTGTCTTAATAATTTCTTAAAGACATATTATTTGTACTCAAAATTCAAAAAATTCACATCATTTAAAATATCATTATTCAACTTGTTAACCTCTTCTAGTAAGACATTTATCTTGTTACTATTAACTTTAATAATAAAATGAAGCAGTTCTATCCCATGTCTGTCAAACATAATTAGTAGTTAATCTACTTCTTGCTGTCCTACTAAAAGTCCATTGGGAAATTTAAACATTCTTAGTCCGTTTGGTACTCGCTGTACTTTAATACATTCTGCTAGATATGCATTGTCTGTTTGCAAATTCTGTACCTTGCTCATTTTCTGTTCAAATTCCTTTAAACATTGAGGTTTGGTAGATGCAACCAGTGCTCACATATTTTGGAATGTACCGAGTTAAGGATAGGGGACCCTATTCAAGTTGTTAGGTTGGCAGGGAGAACTGCCATACAAGAGGAGTAATATACATTGGGGTCTGCCAAGGGTGTTTGAATTTTTACATGGGGAAGACGGAAAGACCTCTCAGAATGAGAATTTATGAACACCTTTACACCATAGACACAGAGAATAAAAATAATGCTCTCTATAAACATACCCAAGTTTGTACAAACTTTTTAGGGTTTAAGTTTGGTATACTTGAAATAGGTTGAACACGAGAGGAGGAGACTGGGGGAATGAGACAGAATCCAAAGAATTACAGTGGCAATTAATTCTGAATGCCATAGAACTCCCAGAAATTAATGAACATTTGTCCCTTTTACCAGTTTTAAAGCAAAGGGCTAGGAAGTTATAAAGTCCTGTCTCAGAATTCACCTATGCCTTTCACTTACAGTTTTTTACTAGTTTTTTTATAATAGTTCTATTTACATCTATTTTATATCATACTATATTGTCGTTTCATTTTATTTTTAGTACATTAATGAGTGTTAAAGTACAAATAATAATAATATGTCTTTAAGAAAAGATTAAAAAATTATTAATTAACACAATGCTTTTTTTAAAAAAAGGCTGTTCCAAGCAGACTTTGTTTAGTTTGAGAAAGTCTGTTATGTGAACAGACGAAAGCGCTTACTTAATATTTGGTACAGTGAAAAGTGTTTTTACAGTCTACTGGAACTGTACATTCAAATAAATTATTCAAGTGATTTTAGAAACTTTGGGCTCAAGCTGTCTGTTTCAAATACGGATATATTTTAAACTTCTCGCAGTGGTGAAATAGGGTCTGGACTGCTAAGCCAAAGACAAAGCCTTGTAAGCGATTAATGTGCAGCCGTAGTTTGGGTGTGAATGATGGAAACCCATACCCAGGACAGTAGGGCATATTCACATTAAACTTTGGGAGTCCTAATTACATTTGGTGAATTGTCTATTAAATCAGATTTGTACTGGCTTTCCTTAACTTTACCCTGTTGGACAGTACTGGTGTAACTTGAGTGATGAACCCTTTGTTAACCAGCCTACCTATTTCACCAGTAGAGTGGATCTAAAGACAATAGGTACTGTCCCACAAAAACTATTATATGGAGGGAGAGAGAGAGAGAGAAAGATAGAGAGAGAGCGAGAGCAAGAGAGAGAGCGAGAGAGAGAGAGCGAGCGAGCGAGCGAGACAGAGAGCTATCTGTTATAAATATATGGGTCTACTTCTAATTTTTAACTTTCAATAAGTCAAATTTCTTATGGTCAAGACCATAAGATCAACATTTTGAAAGTTCAAGATAAAAATAAAAACATTTTTTTTTTGTTGTTTAATGTTTATACAGGAGGGCAAGCCCCCCTGCACCCCCTCACCCCCTGCTAATTAAACATACCAACTCTAAGCACCCCCTCACCCCCTGCTAATTAAACATACCAACTCTGAGATCACAATACAGTGAAGAAAATGGTAAATATACCATTCTGCTCTGTACTGCGATCTCCATTTAAATGGTTCAAACTTTCAAAACATCGATCTTATGGTCTCAACCATAAGAAATTCAATGCTTTGAAAGTAGACCAATATATATATTTTATTATTAAAAGGCAAAAAGTCAGTTAAACAACAGGCACATGTGCAAACACGGTATGTGCAACATTTAGAATGTCAACATACAAGTGACCATCAGTTGATAGTATTGTAAACAAGGCAGGGACAGGAAGCATGTCTGGAAATGGCAACCATCGACATTATACATCGACCATTAGACCTATTTAATATTCATGAGTCGAGTATATGCATTGGTAACATCACTATTTGTGCTTTTCAATTACATGTTTTTGATAGTAATCCATATATATATATATATATATATATATATATATATATATGGGGAACGGTGCTTTGGTGTATCTGTTAGCTTTGTCACCTCACAACAAGAGGCTCTCCAATCTGAGGTGCCTTCTGTGCAGAGTCTGTAGGTCCTCTTTGCACTCACATGGGTTTCCTCCAGGTGCTCAAGTTTCTTCCCACATTCCAAGGACATGCAGTAGGCGAACTGGACACTGTAAATTGGCCATAGGTGCAGGTGTGTGTGCATGTGAGTGGTATGGATGAACTACCATGGCAAGGCTAGACACCCAGTGGTGTAAACCTTGGCTTGAGATGATTGGCACTGTTGAACTGACACCCTGATCCCATGTGCAAAATGAGAAAAAGGGGTTGAGAATGGAAGAATATAATAGAACTGCAGTTGAGTAAGATAAACAGATGTGTGCAAAGTGGCTGACCTATACAAAGCAGCTAGAAGGAAGAGGTAGAGCATGTGCTGATGCATGTGGATAATGTATTAATGAAACCCATGCGACTGCAAGGAGGACATGCAGACTCCACACAGAAGGCACCCCAGCCGAGAATCAAACCAGAGAACCTGTTGCTGTGAAGTGACCATGCTAACCACTGCACCACAACAGCTCTAATATATAGTTTGCAGTTCTAATATATAGCTGTGTTAATTGAAAGTTATGTACTTACTTAGATCCATGTTGCGCGATTTTTGTCTGGTTCAGCTGTGAGTTTTTGGATCCAACTGGATCTGACTTCTGCACTAATCCTGAAGCTATTTGGTTCCAGGACTGACTCCTCCCCTAGCCATAATTCTCTGAACTCCACCTCAGTATCTCAGATCGAGTTTGCTCCCCTATAAGTATTATACTCATATGCAGATCAATTAAATCATAACTTCTGTTCAACTCTAAATTCAGAATGTATGACAGAAATAAAAATCAGGTTATGGGAAACTGGTAGTAAGAACTGCTCATAGTCTGGAAATGCCAAAGCTGACCCAGTAATCAGAATCCTATTTGTGACAATTTAGAAGTGGGCAGGTGGGAGTGATTTTGAAGACGACAAAAATCAGGCAAAAAAAAAAAAAAAAAAATCAGGCAACAGGGATCTATCGGTATAGTAAGTACATAACTTTTATATCCATTGTTGTCGGTTTTCATTCACTTCAACTGTGGGACAGATTCCAAAGCACACAGATTGGGGGGGGGGGGGTATCATGGAAGGACATTCCTGAATGAAGATGTTTGAGCTAAAGGAGGAAAGCAATGTAGATTGTTTACAATAAAATGGACTTGTCTTTAGCCTTGTGAAATGAGCCTTAGGTTTAGATTATAGTGATCACTTCAACAGCATTTGCAAATAGGCTACATATTGATGACATTCGTGTCGTGTCTCATTATAAGCTGGATGAACAAAGGAAATGCGATCAGATAACCATCCAGACACTCATTTCAGCCATGGAATTGCGTAACTTAAGCTTTGAAAATCCCACAAATAACTTGCTTGATTTTCTGCAGGTTTTGGTGCTGTGAAGGTAGAGTTTCAGCTGGCAATTAACGTCCAGCATATGAAGGGTGTTTTCACCACTGTTTTGAAAGTCTTGGAAAAAAAAGACTGGCAAATTTATTGACAGATTCAAATTAGTTTCAGATGCCACCTTAGGAAAAAAGATGCATTGGTCCTCAAGGAAACCCTGTCTTTGTGAAAAAACAAATGTGGAGGTTTGCATAAAAGTGCTTACATCTCAGAACTTCTTTTGACTAAATTAATAGCCACCAGTTTTCTAGGATAGGAATTTTAAATCAACTGATGCTGCCAGTTCAAAGGGTGGGAGAGTCAGTGCTTGCAACATGATGGTAATATCCTGTGGAGGTACCTAGTCTCTTGATAGGTGGTCTTCGGAGAAAAGTTCCTTTTAAAAAGGCTTTAGAATCTTAAGGAAGTTATAGAATTAGTATTGTGGCCAATATAGAAGCTAGAGATACATTTACAACTGGATCCTTTGTGGAAAAGTTCCAAAAAGAATTCTAAAATGGAATGAATCACAGAGAAAGTGACCAAACCTTTGGCCATGGTCCATATAGAGAATCACTTCCACTTGCTAAGGTATATTTTTGTAGTGGTTTAGAAAAGCATGTGGGAGACATGGGGGGCGAGTTGTTGACTACAGCATCCCTCAGTGGCTGTCCCTGTGGCGGGATCAGGGCAAAGTAACTGCTGCATTGGTTGTTTAGGTGAGAAGCAAACAGACTGCAGCAAGGTTGACCCCAGTGATGGAAAACAAGGTTATCACTGATGGATTGTGGGACCACTTGTGAGGCATCAAAATAGAACTGCTCAACTTGTCTGCTGGTTCACTGGATGAATCTGGGATGTATATTGCTATTAAAAAACATTAGGCAGACATCACCAATGTTCAAACTCTCACGGCTTCTCAACACAGGGGATAAGAGCAAGTTCCTCCCTGTTTGTTGATGTACCAAACTACTGACATTGTCAGTCTGTACAGATATCACACCCCTGGGGAGGATTCACAGAGAGGAATTCAGCCTCCCTAGGTGCAGCTTTGAAAGATTAATGTTCTGTGCAGTTAAGAATATTAAAGAATTGTGTGGAAAAATGGCACTATGACAGTGGTGGACAGGTCCAGTAAAGTGGTTTATTCATAAAAATGCTGAAAGATTGTGCAACAGAGCTGTGTGTAAAGAATTCATGGATTTGATGCAGACTCAATGTTCATGATCATTAGTGAAAGGAATATACTGAGAATTTTTCTGGTAACACTAATTTTATTACCTGGATCTCTGAGAATGTAAAGTTAGATTATTCTGACTTGCATGAACTGGGAAATGGTGAATGCAGAGTGTGTACTGAATTCAAGCTTAAACAATGCTGGCTGAAACCTAACAAAGTGCCTGAAATGCTAATTGCTCACAAACTAGAGGTTATAGGGCATAGTTAATTTTGTGACACAATTCCTTAAATTTGCACAATGTTTGCACAGTGGGGTTAATCTTCCCCACCTCTGTGGCACCTCCAACGTGTCCCCTATCCAGTCTGCAGCCACCTCTCTGTGACATTGCCCCACACCTTACTCCTCCTGGAGCCTTCTGGTTTCAACATCCTAGATCACAACCTGATGTGGGGAACCGAATCATAAGCCAACCACTGCTCTGCTCCTCGTTATGGAGTTCTGTGATTAGCAGTGCATTAAATTACTAGCTAATGGAGAGAGAAAGAAACACCAGAGAGCTGACAGTCACTGGAGAGATATGCTATTGCTCTCTGACTGCCCTGCTTTACCCTACATGGTGACATCATCCTTTGACACTGTGCCTTGTCGTGAGGTTGTGACTCTGTAAAATCCCTTCCAGAGTCCTAGGGCAGTGAAGCTTCCATGCTGGCTCAACGGCTTTAGCATGGCCCCATGCAAATAACTCTTACTCCTCAGTGCCAGGAAAGTGGCTGCCCTTCTACCACGCATGTCCTACCCTCAACACAGCTATGTCCATTTTTCCTGTCTGCACCATCATATGGAGGAGCTGCTAAACAAACTTTGGTTTCTTGGGCCATAGTTGGGGTTTTATCCTACTCCACTGGCAAGCCATATTGCACAGTTAGTTTTGACACACAAGTATAAACCTAGTTACATCTCCAATGGTATTCTGGTTTACCCAATGCCTATACAAGAAAATATCGTGGCAGAAGAACAATGCTGTACTAATAAGAAATACCTAGTGTGAAAACTCATCACTTTTGAATGAACTGTTTGGGAAAGTGTAGTATTCGGGCTGGTAATGTTGTTGTTGTACTGTAGGGGCGCTGTGGGGATTGCAACATGTAATGTTGGTTCTGTATTCTCTGGTAACTTGTTGGTTCCGGTGTATGGATGACTTGCAGAAGTGTGAGCATGTAGCATGGGTGCGCACCTGGAGGCTCTTAATAAAGAAAGGCCTTACAACTCCAGAAACCGTGTGGTCTCCTTTCTTTACCAGGATGTAACATATTGGCGACGAGGATGGGATGCCTCCGAGTCCGCTGCGAGTAAACCGGTGGGCTGCAGTTCATGTCGGACGATGAAGAGACGGGGCCTGCTGGAGAGATGTCTGGTTCCATGTTGGGGTCACTGGTTGCATACGACTGTCAGACACAGACCTGGGAGGAGTATTGTGAAGTGTTGGAACATTTTTTTGTGGCAAACCAGATAATGGAAGCGGGTCGGAAGCGAGCCATATTGCTGAGCTCGGTGGGCAGCAAGACGTACAGTCTGATGAGGAACTTATTGAGTCCTGATAAACCGGGGGACAAATCGTTCACAGAGTTGACGAGTTTGCTTCAGTCGCATTATAACCCGAAGCCGAGTGCCATAGTCCAGAGGTTCAAGCTAAATTCCAGGACTAGGAGGGCCAACGAAACGGTAATGGAGTATGTCGCAGTGTTGAGGGAATTGGCGCAACATTGTGATTATGGGGACAGACTGACAGAAATGCTACGAGATAGGCTCGTGTGTGGAATTGCAGATGACCGCATACAACGCAGATTGTTAGCGGAGCATGAGTTGTCGTTTGAAAAGGCCTTGAAGTTGGCACAGGCCATAGAGACAGCGAATAAAGACATTCGTGATTTACAGCCAAGAACCATTGAAGGGGTGGGGGGCAGGAGTGCTACCCCGCTGCCAGTGCATAAGGTGGTCATGGAGCATAAACCACAAGGGAAGTCTGGTCAGTATGCTTGTTACAGGTGTGGAGGTGAACATCTGTCACGGAACTGTCGTTTTTTAAACGAAAAATGCCATGCTTGTGGAAAAAAGGGCCATGTAAAAAAAATGTGCCGCTCAACGCCCTCTCGGGACCAGCCGAGAAAGGGGGAGGAAAAGAGCAGTACAATGGACAGAAAGGGAAACCGGAAAATAAAACGGCAGTATGCACACCACATGCGTGAAGGTACAGATCAACAAACCAGGGAAGCCGAGGAAGTGTTTACAATGTTTAACATGAAAGAGGCCAGGTGGGAAAGAGTTGATCCCATTAAAACCCAGTTGGACTTAAATGGTAAAATGGTGCAGTTTGAAGTGGATACGGGGTGTAGTGTGACAGTTCTGTCAAAGGCTGAGTATGGGAAGTTATGGCCCAGAGAAGCTCCGAAGCTGCAGGACTGTTCAGTGACTTTGAGAACATATACCGGTGAAATAGTTCCCACAGTGGGGATGGTGAAAGTGACTGTGAAATATAAAGACCAAGCCAAACAGTTGCCAGTCATGGTGGTAGCAGGTAAGGGACCAAACCTGCTAGGCCGGGCGTGGTTGAAGGAGCTGGATATGGACTGCCTACAGCTCCATAAAGTAGAACAGCAGGGCCTGACCTTGCAAGAGGTGCTGGAGAACAATGAAGAAGTGTTCAAAGAGGAACTGGGGACCTGGAGGGGTCCACCAGCAAAAATACACGTTAAAGAAAACGTAATGCCAAGATTTTACAAGCCCCGACCTGTACCATATGCAATGAAGAAGAAAGTTGAGTGTGAGTTGGAGCGACTCACTAAGCAAGGTATAATTGAGCCAGTAAAGTTTGCGGAATGGGCCACACCAATTGTTCACGTGTTAAAGCCGGATGGTACTGTACGCATCTGTGGTGACTATAAGTTAACAGTGAACCAAGTCTCGAAGTTGGAGCAGTATCCCTTGCCCAAGGTGGAGGATGTGTTTGAAAAGCTGTCGGGAGGTGAAAGGTTTAGTAAACTGGACCTCAGTCAGGCATATCAACAAGTAGTGCTGGAAGAAGGGTCAAAGGCGTATGTCACCCTTAACACACACCAAGGTTTGTTCCAAGTCAATCGTTTACCTTTTGGGGTTTCCTCGAGTCCAGCTATATTCCAGAGAATAATGGAGGGACTAGTGGCAGGAATTCCGAAGGTGGCTGTGTATTTAGACGACATTCTGTTGACTGGTAGAAACATTCGAGAGCATTTGGAGATGCTGAAGGAGGTGCTGAGACGACTGCGAGAGGCAGGTCTGAGGGTGAAGCGGAGTAAATGTGCTTTCATGGTAAAGGAAGCAGAGTTCCTAGGTTACAAGGTGGATGCATCGGGCCTACACCCCCTGCCAAACAAGATGGAAGCCATTCAACAGGCGCCAGCACCCACAAATGTTACAGAGCTGAAAGCCTATTTAGGCTTACTCAACTATTATAACAGGTTCCTGCCAAATCTGTCTACACTGTTAGCTCCTTTACATAAGCTATTAAGGAAGGAGGCTCAGTGGTCATGGCAAGAGGAACAGGACAGAGTGTTTGAACAGTCAAAGGAACTAATGCAGTCTTCAGAGGTTTTGGTGCACTACGATAGTCACAAGGACTTAATTTTGTCATGTGATGCCTCGCCTTATGGGTTAGGGGCTGTGTTGGCACACCGGATGCCAGATGGACAAGAAAGAACAATTGGGTTCATGTCACGAACGTTAACACAAGCGGAGTCAAACTATTCCCAGTTAGATAAAGAGGGTTTGGCTGTAATGTTTGGAATCAAGCGATTTCACAAATACCTCTATGGGAGGAAGTTTACTATTTGCACCGATCATAAGCCTTTGTTGTCACTGTTCAACGAGATGAAAGCAGTGCCGCAGACGGTTTCTCCCCGCATTCAGAGATGGGCTGTAACATTGAGAGCTTATGAATACGAGATTGTTTATAAGCCCGGAAAACACCATAGTAATGCGGATGCGCTAAGTCGTCTGCCGATACCAGGGCATCTTCAAGAACAGGAAGCGGAGGACTGAGTTTTGATGATGGAGGACATCACGTTGGTGTCTGCCAGGGAACTGAGTGAATGGACACGCAAAGACCCGGTGCTAGCTAGAGTGTTTCAGTGGGTCCAGCAAGGCTGGCCAGTCCAACAAACGGATCCAGTTTTTCGGCCTTATGAGGTGAGGAAAACAGAACTGAGTGTGCAAGCTGGATGCGTATTGTGGGGGGCAAGAGTGATAGTTCCGTCCCCAGGAAGAGGGGCACTTTTACAGCAGTTGCACCAAGGTCATGTGGGCATCACACGAATGAAGGCCTTAGCCCGAAGTTATTTCTGGTGGCCCAAGTTGGACCACGATATTGAAGTCGTTGTGAATGAGTGTAAAATATGTCAACAACATCTCAACTTGCCTGTGGCGGTGCCACTACATCCATGGGAGTGGCCGAGTAGACCTTGGCAGAGACTTCATATAGATTATGCAGGACCTTTTATGGGGGCCATGTTTTTGATAATCATGGATGCTCATTCTAAATGGATGGATGCCTATCCAGTCAAAACACCCACTTCCCTCGTTACCATTGAATGCTTGAGGAAGAGTTTCAGTAGCCAAGGACTACCAGAGACTATTGTATCCGATAATGCTTCATGCTTCACGAGTGAAGAGTTCAAGGGTTTTCTGAGGAAAAATGGCATCGTACACATCACATCAGCACCGTACCATGCATCTTCAAACGGTTGTGCTGAGAGGGCTGTCCAAACTTTTAAAGCAATGATGAAAAAGTCCGGAGAAGGAAGTATAGCAGCAAAAGTGTCAAGGGTGTTATTCAACTACCGTATCACACCCCAGTCTACCACGGGTTTGTCACCTGCCGAGATGTTGCAAGGACGGAGATTAAGATCCACGCTGGATCTGGTGTATCCAAACGTCCGAGCTAAGGTAGAGGGGACCCAGTGGAGGCAAAAAGAATGTCATGATCGACGACGGAGAGAGAGAAGTTTTCTGGAAGGAGATGCAGTGATGACGCGAAATTTTAGTTATGGACCTAAGTGGATTCCAGGGTTCATTGTCAAGAGTACAGGTCCATTATCGTACCAGGTGAGGTTGAATGGAGATTTCTTGGTGAGGAGACATGTAGACCAGATTCTGCGGAACGAACAGAAGAAGGACTCCATGGAACTGCCAGCCGCGGACATACCGTTCAGTTCGGAACAAGGGCTCGCAGTGGCCGGAGGATCGCCCATCGAGGGAGACCGCCGGGACGGGGAAGGAGAGGTTCCCGAGGATCCAACCGTTCCAGGGATGGACACACCGATACCTGAAGTGGTAACTGTGACACCGGAGTCACCTAAGGTGGTACCACTGCGCCGTTCTAAGCGTGTGCTGGTTAAACCTAGTTACTTGAAGGACTATCAATGTTAAAAAAAAAAGTGCATGTATTGATTACAAGAACAACATAGCTAGATTGTTTGGTAACCAGTTAATAACTAGCCCGTTATTTAGAAGTAAGTGACTAAATGCATTGTTTGGAACTTGCTCCCTAGTTTGCTGATGTAAGGGATTACGTCATAGCTTAAAAGGGGAGGGATGTAGTATTCGGGCTGGTAATGTTGTTGTTGTACTGTAGGGGCGCTGTGGGGATTGCAACATGTAATGTTGGTTCTGTATTCTCTGGTAACTTGTTGGTTCCGGTGTATGGATGACTTGCAGAAGTGTGAGCATGTAGCATGGGTGCGCACCTGGAGGCTCTTAATAAAGAAAGGCCTTACAACTCCAGAAACTGTGTGGTCTCCTTTCTTTACCAGGATGTAACAGAAAGTGTCGTCCCAGTTTGTTGACAAGTAAAAAGTAAAGGAAAGAATGATATATAGTATAAAAAAATTACTGCTTACAAGGTGTAGTACTTTTCACAATACTAAAGGTGACTGCTGTCTGAAATTGTATCTTCCTTGTGAATGGTGGTAAACTGCATGAAGAGTATAAATAAAAATAAAAGTCTTCCCAAATATGAAGTTGTCCAAACTAAGAACAGTTATACCTACAGAAAGCATAGAAAACTGTGTCCATACAGAGGATTTCTTTTAGTAAAAAGTAGATCCTTATGGCAGTGAAAAGCATGTTCTATTGTAATTATACCAGACATTTACAGTATAAATGGTGCTGTGAAATATATTTGGCATAACTCTGGTGACAATGTGTGTGAAACTAAAATTTGTGAGAGACACAATGGCTGCCAAAAGAAAGTACGTCTTGCCACAATAAGCAAGTGAGTGAGTCCACTGTTAACATTGCTAAAAGAACAGTGCATCTCAGAATATACAAAAATGTTAAGCAGCAAGGAGTTCTGGGAAAGGAAATGGAAATCTTTTCAGGCAATGAGCTATAAAGTCTTGGGAAACAATCCCATTTCCTTTCTCTTTATATTGTTTGAACACTTGTTAATAACATTTCAACAAAAGATCAGTGCTTTGATTGAGAATGCAGAACTGTAAAGACAACCAGAGGTACTATCCTGAAGCAATAGCAAAATTGGAACAGATGTTTTCTAAAATTAAAATATGGCAGAAGGGCTTATGTAACTATTTTCTGAACTTGACCAGCAAAAGCAATATCAAAATCAAACAGATAAAGGAGCGTTATTTGTCCAAAAGATTCTCTTAACTTTCAGAATAAGTTGTGGTAGTGAGAGAGATTTAAACCTGAAAGTTTATGCAAAGTGATAATACAAGTATAAATAAATACATGGTTTTGTTAAAACAGAGTTTATATTCTCTGAATAAAGACGATGAAAACTTACTAAAGCATGTGGGCAGTAAAAAAAAAAAAAAAATACTAAGAAACAGTCTTGACCAGCCTCAGAAAGGTGAGACAAAGACAAGTCAAAACAAATGTCAGCTTGTAGTAGAGTTGGGGAAAAACAGCAAAGTAAACTGATCCTTGAACTAGAAGAAAAACATAAGCCATGGTCAAAGGAAAGCTGTCATTATGTGTTTACAGAGTGACAAAATGTGCCAGCTCTTCCAAAGGACTGATGCTTTCAGCAGTTTAACAAAATGCTAGAATGTGAAAGGCCAGCTCAAGAGAGAGAGTCTGAATAAAATTAGGAACTTATTTATAGACATTTGTTAACCAGAAAAGTCAAATTGGGCACAGGTGCCCTTTTTCAGCAAAGGCCCAGACTGAAAAGCTCCAAGAACAACCTTCTGCTTAGAGTGGAAGGGGTTAAAGACATCACTTTTGTAAACTGATAAAGTAATACTCTGGCTCACCTTATACAGCAAAGGATATCTCAAACTGTAAATTAAAGTACAGTTGGAATTCAGTAGTGAAGAGTTTGGAAAGGCCATGTATTAAGAAATACAAAGATACACAAGTAAAATAAATACACCTATCCAGTACACACAAGACCTGGAAGAGAAATTCCAAACAATTGAAAATATTGTTAATGTTTGTCAGAGAGGGAGAGAAATGCCATCTGAACAAACTCATGCTCTGACGTGCAAAAAATAACCATTTCAGGGTGTCAAACCCGCAAAAATAAAATAGTACCTAAAGCTGAAAGAGAGCTTCGAGAGAAGAGAAAAGATGTTCTTAGCATGAATGCTTAAAAGACAGCTAAACAAAATTGCTCTATAGTTTTTTTAATGGATATCTGTGGTAAATAGAAATGAATTGCATTAAAATTCATTAAAAGAATTATTCCATAAGTAGAAATGCCACATTTTAACCATCCTGTGAGCTTGCTGTTAGTAAGTGTTCCACATTATGAGGAGTAAGTGTTCCTCATTTTGTATATGGAAGGTTGAGCACTGGGCAGACACAGAACCTGAAGATGTAGAAATAAATGAAAGTTCAAGTGGGAACTATGAAACGTACCTCAAGAGTGATTATAAATGTAGTCCAGTGAGAGTCTAAACCAAAAGTTTTACTGTGTCCAATGAAAGCTCTTTTCAAGAAGGCATACATACATCAAAAATGTAAACATAAAAAGGCTATAAAGAACACCAAGGACAGCAGTTAGTCTTCCTGCAAAAAACACCTTAAGTGAATACCGGACTGAAATGCAACTGGAGGGAAAAAAGGATAAAAATGATAAAAAATAAATAAAAAATTATAAAAGTATAAAATAACCTGATGTTGGACGATTGTGCTTCTGTACAAGGAAATGGAAAGCACAGCCAAACATTCAGCTGTAGAAGTCTTATGTTGCAGCAGAGATAGTTCCATACTAAAGTCTGAACTCAAGAATGAAAATGCATAACTCAGTTCTAAGCTGAATAAGGAAACCAGATTTAATTCTAATATAGTCACAAATAACTTATGTTCTCTGTGACCTAGAGAAAGATCAGGCAATGGCAACTGGCAATTAAGTCATTGAAGTTAAGTACTGATGTATTTCTGTTAGAAACCACTCTTTAAAATCATTTAACTTAGTTATAAAAGCTGCCAAGAAGCAAAGATTCTTGGATTTATCATTACTGCATAAATAAATACATTATGATATGATAAAGGACATTTTATAACCTTTACCTTTTCTATTTTGGAAACAAAATTATTTGATATATACAGTGGATATAAAAAGTTTACACACACCTGTTAAAATACCAGGTTTTTGCGATATAAAAAAATGAGACGATAATAAATCATTTCAAAACTTTTCCCACTTTTAATGTGACCACACTGGTTGCATAAGTGTGCACACCCTTAAACTAATGCTTTGTTGTCTGTGCACACCCTCAAACTAATACTTTTTTGAAGCACCTTTTGATTTAATTACAGCATTCAGTCTTCTTGGGTACACACCTGCCATCAATTAAAGACACTCTAATTATCCCCAAATAAAGTTCAGCTGTCCTAGTAGGGTTTTCCTGACATTTACTCAGTTGCCTGCTACAGCAAAAGCTATGATTTGCAGAGAGCTTACACAGCATTAAAGGGATCTCATTGTTGAAGACAAGGGTACAAAACAATTTCCACAGCATTGGATATACCATGGAACACAGTGAAGACAGTCATCAAACAGTGGAGAAAATATGGGACATCAATGACATGGCAAAGAACTGGACATTCCTCCTAAATTGATGAAAAGACAAGATGAAAACTGGTCAGGGAGGCTGCCAAGAAACCTACAGCAACACTGAAGGAGATGCAGGAATTTCTGGCAAGTACTGGTTGTGTACTACATGTGACAATAATCTCCCGTATTCTCCATATGTCTGGACTATGGGTTAGGGTTGCAAGACAGAAGCATTTTCTTGCACAGAAAAACATCCAGGCCTGGCTAAAATTTGCAAAACAATACATCAAGTCTTCCAAAAGCATGTGGGAAAATGTGTAGAGGTCTGAAGAGACCAAGGTTGAACTTTTGGCCACAATTTCAAAAGGGACATTTAGCGCAAAAACAACACTTTACATCATTAAAAGAACACCATCCCCACAGTGAAGCATGGGGGTGGCAGTATCATGCTTTTGGGTTGCCTTTCTTCATCTGGAACTGGGGCTTTATCCAAGGTGGAGGGAATTATGAACAGTTCCAAATACCAGTCACTTTTGGCCCAAAACGTTCAGGCGTCTACTGGAAAGCTGAAGATGAAGAGGAATTTTACCTTTCAGTATGACAATGACCCCAAGCATACATCCAAATCAACAAAAGAATGGCTTCACCAGAAGAAAATTAAAGTTTTGGAATGGTCCAGCCAGAGCGCAGACCTAAATCCAATAGAAAATCTGTGGGGTGACCTGAAGAGAGCTGTGCACAAGAGATGCTCTCACAATCTGACAGATTTGGAGCGCTTTTGCAAGGAAGAGTGGGCAAATATTTCCAGGTCAAGATGTGCCATGCTGATAGACTCCTTCCGAAGAAGACTGAATGTTGTAATTAAATCAAAAGGTGCTTCAACAAAGTATTAGTTTAAGGGTATGTGTGCACACACAACAAAGTATTAGTTTAAGGGTGTACACAGTTATGCAACCAGCGTATTGTACGTTTTTTATATTTTTCCCTTAACAGATTTGTTTTTCAATTGAATTGTACAGGTTATGGGTCACATTAAAGTTTGAAAAAGTTTTGAAATTATTTATTGTGGTCTCAATTTTTATATCACAAAAACCTGGCATTTTAACAGGGGTGTATAAACTTTTTATATCCACTGTATATACCCTATCAATTCCTGACCATTCACTGACTCCATAAGAGAGAGGAGTGTAACAAATAATTTGATTCTAAATAGTTGTTATATTCACATCTATAAGGCAATGTAAATTAGTAAAGTTTACTAAAACCCTTGCCAATGTTGAAATTCTAGGCTCAGTAATTAAAGTAGCATAATTTTGTTTAAGTAAACAGTCAAAGTCTCCTGCCTTTATTATACTTCCCTTCATCTTTGAAGTTACAAATGTCCATATACTTCCTAGAAAACGTAGCCCGAGTTCCTGGAATCCATATCATATTTGTGATAGTTAATATTCTGTTTTGATATTCCGTGTCCATACACATCATGACCATCATCATCATCACTGTACATGTCAATAATCCTAGGCCTTCTAACACAACTTCTAGCTTTAAAGAAAAGGGGCACAACAATCTTGAAGCACTGTATATAACTTTGTATTTAATCTAATATCATATTGCAATAAAGGAGTGTCTTGTAAAAAATCACTTGTGTTTTTATGTATTTCACTTAAACAATCTCTCTGCTATTGCCACTGTTTGAAGCCATCTGCATTTAAAGAAACATTTTAAAGAAGACATCTTTATCAGTCATACACAAATTTGTCATTATTAAATTATTAATTTTTTATTTGAGAGTGTCTATAGTAACCAAGATCCATAGAAAAATGGCTATATGAAAACAAAAATTATTTGAGAGTGTCTATAGTAACCAAGATCCATAGAAAAATGGCTATATGAAAACAAAAAATAAACTAATTACTGAAAGCTCATTTTATTTGAGGCAAAGAGTTAACATGATTAAAGATGTGGATAAACTATAAGCACATAAATACTCCCTCATGGAATTTAAAGCACTTAGTTTGCATAACAATCCCATTCAAGCTAGCCATCTAATTCTCTTTTACTTCCTTGTACCTTCTTCTGCTAGTTGCCCTTACTTTAAATATGTATTATTATTTAGCTTACTTACAAGTATATCTATACCACAATGATCAAGTTAGCATGTATTAAATTCATTCAATCATTAAGTTCACATGTTGTTAACATGTATGCAGTCAAGGGGACTATTCCAGACCCCAAACGTCTCAGAGCACTGTATTCAGCTAAGGAACCCACTCGGTGTCATACAGGAAGAAGAAAGATGGGGGAACCCGGACCAGAAGACATGGCAAATAGCTTAAATTGATAGACATTAAATTCTACCCAGTAACCCCAACACCCATATCACCAACTGTCTCAAGCCTGCTCAAGCTCCACAAGTAACGCCACTTGCCATTTACTCTAACACTGGGAATCGCCAACCCATCATCTACATGGGGACAAAGGCACTTGTACAATAATCTTCCAAGAATCCTATGTGAATGCTCAAAGCGTACAGACTCCCTCTTTAACGAATATGTTTCTACAATATTGTAAAGCAAACAAAACACAATATGTTTCAATTTCATCTCCTCTACCATCATATAGCAGTCTGTATTTATTCAAAATTATGTTCAGTCTTTAGATTCTTAGGTAGTTACCAGATATGCAGTCAAGGAGACCACTGAGTAGACTATACCAATTTCCTGAAAATCCAAGTGGTTAAGTAACCTGCTCAAAGGACCACAGCAAGCAGAGGACTTGAGAATCAAAACCCAGACCACAAGAAATAGCATAGAAACAGTTCACACCCACCTTATCAACCCCAGACTCGAAACTCCAACATTTACAACAACATTCATAAGTCTGTTCAAGCTCCATAAGCAAAGTCTTGTGCTACCAACTCTAACATAAGAAGTCATTACCAACTCACATTTATGTAAAGCTAAAGATACTTATAAAACAAAATCTCCTAATAACACTATCTGAATGCTTAAAGCATATAAATTCTTGCTTTAACCAATACGTATTAAACATACTGAACTGAAAAGAACAAAATCTGTTTTTACTTTGTATCCTTTACCACCATATAGTAGTTTGCATTTAAGTGCATGTTTAATCTTTAGATTCACATGCAGTCAGGAAACTATTCAAAAGACTATCCCAATTTCGTCAGGAAACCTAATACATATGGTCAAGCAATCTGCTCAGTCTCATATAGTAGCCAGATGAAGGATGAGGGAATCAAACCATGGACCACAACAAGCAGCCTATCAAAAGTTCGGTTGCCACCTGTCAGGAAATGTTCCTGACATTCAGGAAACCAGGGTCTCTGCCAGGGAAAATCAGTTATGTTGAGTGCTTGAAAGGTATGTTGAATCATTCTGAGAGCTAGTAGATTTCTGAAGTATGTTTCCTAAAATGTGTACTGTTTCACTTGGATTTGCTATCTGCATTCAAATGCAGTTGAAAAACAATCATTGCTGTGGCTTACATGTGTGTGAGAGAAAGACAGAGAGAGAGAGAGAGAGAGACACAGAGAGAGAGAGAGAGAGAGATAGGGAACTGTTAAAGAGCACATAAGAGCAACATTTCTTTCACTTTGCATCATTGTCAGACATCAGCACTGCACATAAGTGGCTATTTCTAGTGGCCTGGGCAAGATGTGCGGGAACGGAACACCTCGTTGCTACAGTGACACAGTCAGTAGTGTTGCCATCTCACATCATTCATCGCCCTGTCTGAGTTCTTGGATGTGGTTCTCTATCTGTGTGGACTTTGCATGTCCTGAATCTGTGTAGATTTTATTCAGGTGTTCTCATTTTCTCCAAAACCCCAAAGATATGCCATAGGTGAATTGATGTTTTTCTAATCTGCTCCAAAACCCCAAAGATATGCTATAGGTGAATTGATGTTGTCCCAATCTGCCTGTACAATACATGTTACTTTACATATGGTTGTGAGATTTTGTTTGCCAGTGATTGTGTTTGTCAGTGGCAGTGTGTGCGTGTGTCAGAGACAGATTTAGTTGGTCAGTGGCAGTATCAATATATAATTTATGTATGTGTGTGTGTGTCTGTATATGTGAGATTGTCAGTAGCAGTGACTGTGTGTGTGTGTGTGTGTGTGTGTGTGTGTGTGTGTGTGTGTGTGTGTGTGTGTGTGTGTGTGTGTGTGTGTGAGAGACAGAGATTGTCAGTGGCAATGTGTGTGATGTTATCAGTGGCAGTGCCAGTATATATTAAAGAGATTTTTGGAGACAGAGTCACAAATTTGTCGTGACTCTTGGCATTTTTTGGAACAAATTAACCTTTTTGTTTACGATGAGTCTTTGAATTTCCTTACCATAGACATCAAAGACCTTTAACACAGTGATTCCACAAAATTTAGGTTTGGAATGGGTGAGGGACTTTTTAGTAGGAAAAGGTGCTAACAACGATGAAGTTTATTTGATTGAAACACTCTTAGATATTGTCTTGTCTAATAATTTCTCTCTCTTTAGAGAGACTTTTTACAAACAAAACTTGGGATTACCTATGGGCTCCCCATGTGGGGGGAGTTTTGCTAATCGTTTTCTATCTTTTTGGAAAAGGAATTTTTTATTTAAAGGCAATTTTTTCAAAGAACATGTCAAATGGTATACATGCTACCTGGATGATATTTTCATTCTTTTCGATGGCTATGAAATAATGGCTGGAAATTTTGTTAAACACTTATCTTCCATTACTGAATTTTTGAATTTCACTTTTGAATTCAATAAATATAAGATTGCCTTTTTGGATGGCTTAATAGTTAATGACATTCCAAACAGAAGATATCTTGCTAGCGTGTATAGGAAGCCCACTTAATCCAACTGCTTCCTGCACTATGAAAGTTCCCATCCCTTCCATCAAAAGAAGGCAGTTGTAAAAGGACAGCTTGTCTGAGCGGCAAGGATGTTCTCCCTTTACACCTCCTTTTTGATGGAAGTTGACACACTTAGAGAAATGTTTCTAAAGAGATCTTATCCCTTTGAGTTAGTAGATAATGTAATACAAGAAGTAATTTCTAAATGAAAAAATGGAGTTTTCAAACCCATTTTGGATAGACCCATTGAGGAAGGAAATTCATATCTAGCGACATCCTTGGAGACACTTCCAGATACAATTCATATAGCCAATGATCATCATCCCACATTTTAATATAATATTATTTTTATTACCCCCTTTTCAACTAATGTGGGCATTTTAAAAAAAGGTTTCAACTAAAAATTGGGACTCAATTCAAACCGACCTTGCCATATGTCATAAATTGGGCGATAGACCCATTATTACTTTTAAAAGAGGACACAATTTGAAAACACTCTTGGAAAGACCTTTCAAAAAATTGGTAACTAACTCTGGCATGTATAAATGTGGTAGGTGCAATTTGTGTAAATACATAAATGTAGGCAAGAATTTAAATATTAATGGCCAACACTTGTATATTTCATATAGATATAATTGAGAAACCAAAGGGGTGGTTTATTTGGCCTTATGTGACAAATGCGACTGTTTCTATGTAGGTAAAACCAAAAGACATTTGAAACAGCGCATATATGAACATATGTACAACATCCATAAAAACAACCCTATTAATGCTTTAGCCAGGCACACCACAGAGAACAGCCAACACCATTTTTTATTTACCATCTTAGAAAAAGTTTTTCTTGATAGTAGGGGTGGTCCATGGTCATTAATTTTAGAGGAAAAGGAATTTCTTTGGCAGTTGCGGCTCAACTCCTTTAATTTCCCTGGCCTTAATGACAACTGTAATATTAAATGTTTACTGAACTTGAAATCCTTAGATAGATGATTAGTGTAAACTGTACATATATATATATATATATATATATATATATATATATATATATATATATATTTTTTTATACAGTGTGAAGAACATTTATTTGGATTCATTTGAACTAGTTTATTATGTTGTTTGTTGTTCATACAACTATGTAATTTCATGCATTTTTATATCAGAATTGAGAAACAGGAAGTGATGTTTTCATGCATTTACTATTTATATGATGTATTTTCCTTTTTTAACTTATCTGAAGAGGTTTGGCGACATTGGCAGACGAAAGCGCTAATAAATTATTTGTTTTCCATATAGAGTGGATAGCCGATTTTGTCTTTGTCTTAAATTTGGTTTCAGTTTTTATTTTTTCTAAAATTTCAAAGTGAAATACAATAGGGCATCAACAAGTAAACAAATGTCCTTATGCACATGAAGGCATCTGTGCCAACTGTTCAATTGTTACATGTGCATAACTATACTGTGCAAATGCAGGTACGCAGCAATGACTTACCGAGTAGTTCTACACAAAGTCGAACTACTGAACACAAAATCATGAAGTGTCTGTTGCTGACTGAATTTAAAATACCTACTAATAGCACACTTGTTCTGCATACATATACTGTGGCAGTTTGCAGCTAGTGAAGCAATATGATTCTCCTGTTTAGTGAAAAAGGGAAATGAGTCCTAACATGGATCCTACAGGAGAGTCTGGTCCAGCTCTCAGTACATTTAGGGGAGTAGGTACTGATTTCAACATTTCAATATCCCAGCACTCCAACATTGTATGTTTAGCATTACAATCTTCACTATTCTGCTTTTAAGCAAGTTGGCATGACCCCATAAATTGCATACTTTTTCAGGCATCATTACAATCTCAACCTGACATAAAGCTACAATAACTACTATATTACACCACTAGAACTCTGTTAAGCACCATCTCATGTTTAATCTCCCTCAATATCATCCAAAGCTACCATAGACCTTCCTGGTTTCCAAATGAAATAATTCAAGCACTTGGTAGGTAAAACAGACCAGCCATAGTCTTGCTATATTGTACAACCAATACCACACTTTTCTTTCATATCCAATACAAGCTTGTGCTTTAAGATTTTTTTAAACGCTTACAACAACCTGCCTCAAGCCCTTTCCATCCACCCCCCCCCCATTATAATACATTACTGTCTTATCTCGGAGTTAGTAATGCTTTGATCAACTCTAGTTTGTATATCCACACTTCCCATGGGTGTTGTCTTTGCACATTGTATACAAAACACTGATATAGCAACCTGTCTCCTGTACATTTGTACATCTGATTATCATTTTATTCTAACCAGATCCAAGTCTTTAAGCAGAAATTGTCTAAATAGAGCAGTGTTATATTACAGGAAAAATTAGAAAAAAAACATCACTATAAATATTCTTGATACAATAATTAACAGATATTCTGTTATTTCACTTCAGTTCTGATAATGAGTAAAATATTAGTCGCATCAACTGTTATTGAATGCATTCGACATGGGAGTTCTAATGGCAGACAAGATGTTTTTGCTTTGTGTTTAAGATCAGTTGATTATTAAAGTAAAGCAACACCTTATCAATTGCTGTGGCACTGAAACCATTGCTTTATCTTCTAAATAGAACAGTCTCATAAATGCATCTATAAGACCACTTTTAAGCCCCTTGTGCACGCTTCATGTGCTGCCTTAAAACTGACCACACAGTTGCCATTCTGTCCTGCATTTCCAAAACATGTTCAAATGTCTGCATTTAATTGGACTGAATTTTTTTTTGTTAGAATCACGATATCGAACAAAAACCATAGAATCTCAAAACAGTGATCTCAACAGCACAAGCAAAATAGTCCTGCTTACATGTAGGAGTCACGATAAAGCCCATATGGGAGTTTGTACAGTTTCATGTTTTTGTTCAGAATTTTGTGACTCAAACAGACACGAACCTGAGTTTTGCTGAAAGAAATGTTCAAACACATTTCTAAAATGGGTATATTTGTTGCTCCAATTTTCCTTGGCTACATTGAAAGATACCCTCCAGATTTCTCATAAAGGAGTTAAAAGGGACTAAACCTTGTAAAGCAGTGGGACACTTCACTCAAAGCAAACATTAGGTTGATTAAACATCTGTTATGTCACTAGAAACATTGTGTATGAATGATACCAGTGACTCCAGTATGTACCAGGAGTTCCTTCTTCAGTATCTTACAGACATTCACCTCTGAAGGATTAAGTCCAACAGGCCTTTTGGGCCTCTGTGATTAATAACAGCACAATGATTCCCACCCACCCCATGGCTAGCCAGCTTTCACATTGTGCTATCCTTTCAAACGTAACTGGGAATGCTTCCACACTGTCAGTTGGATTTAGTGTCTGTGAATAGAAGCTGACTTTGATAATGTGTGTTGTAGTCTGGGGGCCTAAAGAGCCAAGTTTTCTGTCTCCAGCCAGATTCCTGACTTCTTGTAAAATTGTTAAACTTTTGTTTTAACTGTCAGTTGTCACTTCATGGGCAGACATTTGCTGCTGTCCTTTTCGTAGCGTTGGCTGTGATGCATTTGTTTGTTTCATTTGTGTAGCCAAATGTTTGTAACTCTTGATAAACTGTTGTGGTATTTTGTTGTCTTTGCTTAGTTACCCCCCTGCTGTACAGTAAAGCCTTAAGAGAGACTTCTATTGCTGGTAGTGGTTACTCCTACAGATCAGGTGCAACTAATTTCCATAAATTTATTTTCAGAATATCAGAATCAAGTTATGCATGTCTGGTAAACCAAAGATACATTTTTTCAAAGCTTTTTTTTGTGCATTAAACCACATCCTGCTTGATATAAACCTAAAACTACAATAAATTTAAAACCCTATCTCAAAGTCTGAACCATTAGCTATAAAACTTGAACCCTAAAATCCTAATCCTAAACCAAAAAAAAAAAAAAATCTCAACAGTAACAGCACAGCAGACCTCAGATAGCACAGCTTGCAATAACACTATGCCTTAGAGCAACTTTCCATTGTAGTAGTAACCATGGCTGTACTGACTTTTACATGTTCTTAATCATGCAAGGGCCCCTTTATTTGCAATCTCTCCACACAAAATTTGCTAATTCATGTTAATGTACAGCTTCTACTTACAAAATTTAGCAGCACTTAACAGTGAGTGCAGAGTCAAAAAAAATGAAATAGAGGAGGATAGCATAAGCCTCAACTAACCTTGATTTTTGTAAGCCTCAACTAACCTTGATTTTTGTCTCATATTTTTCCCTGTCCCTCCCACAAAATCTTTCATTGATTGATTAACTAATCCTTAGCACTTTGAAAGACAACCAATAATGCCAGACATTAGTGCAGCATACATTTTTGTAAATGTATGTAGATGCAAAACTCATTGTTCTATCAAACCTTTGAAATGAACTAGAATAATAGTTAAAACTTGTTCCTGATTTTAGGCCTTTGTCACTTCATTATTGACTTTTTCCCCAGTTTTAGAACAAAGAAGTTGAGAGCTATTGGGGGGGGGGTGGCTCAGTGAGAGCTTGACATTCCCCAGCATTAAACACTATATTTAGCATGTTGGATGTCTAGGTCCTACAGGAAAAAATCCACAGCAGTTTCATTCAACAAAAACAAGAATTTCAGTGTTCAACAAGAAAAACAAAACACAATCAGTATCAGCTTGTTTTGGTTATAACTAAGCCAAACCAAGCTCAAAGTGCTTACTTCAGCTTGAATATAAAACTGAACACAAAATGCTCAAATCCTAAAGTCTTCTATCAGTTCTGAACACAACAAAGCAGTTTAGGTGCTAGAAAAAAAAAACAGTTCTTTAGATATGCTCAGTCAATACTTTTAAAATGAGGCAATTTTCAACATACCTTCAAGTTGTCTTTTATTCACTTGAGAAAAACTGCTTCCCCAAGGCAACATCAACTCAACACTGGTATAAACCCCATTCTTCTGGGAGCAAGAGAAAGCTTATGCTGGAAACACTCACACTTAGAGTTGAATGTGTTCCATACTGACAAAGCTTCTTTGAATAGAGCACAACAAACAGCAGTCCTCTTTTTTTCCCTCTCCAAACCAAAAAAAAAGAAAAATTTGGATTTTCTCTTAACGGCCTCATAAAGGCTTGTCATACCCTTTTCCTTCGCAAAGCTACATTTGTAGTTAACCCTTTGTTGGTCAAATTAAAGTAGCTGAAGCTACACATTTCCTAGTAATAAGGGGTAGCATACCTGCCTCCAGCTTTAGCCATAGATTCTTCCACAATCACCCTGTCTAGCTCTATATAGACACATATGTGTGTAGCTGTGTGGATGCACTTATGTATGTATGCATGCACATAGACAGAGATATAAACAGATAAGTATGTGTGTGTGAAAACAAAGACCATTAATCTTCTGCTTTGAGTACAAGTAGAGATTTATACCTTATTGCATCATTGCATGGCTTATTGCATCAAGTTGCATGTGGATGTTAAATTACATTTCTGTTTACAAATAGTTGCAGCACGGAGTCATGCTGAAAAAAAGCATCTTTAAATGCGCCAGTTAGCATTAATTTCCAGCAGCCAAAATAAAATGTAATAATTCAAGCCTAACTTCACTGTGACCAGCTGTCAGTGCCAGGATATTCCTTACATCTGTCAGCTTCGTTGGTAAATCCTTAACTCCCTTCCACTCCTATAAAGACAGAAGTATATATAAGACTTGTCTTCGTGTATCCAGTGTACCTTTGTGCCCTGACGTATAGAGTCTACTACTTGAGAGTTCCTGTTTACCAGTTCAACTGCACAGACCTGTAGTGCATCTCGGCACTTGTCATAACATTGCAGTGGTCATCGGTATGGTGCCTTGCAGCTCCATAAAGGTCATCCTTGTGCTGTTGTACTTCTACAAACAAGCCCTCGCTCTTGGCAGCTGTTTAGTACTACATGGAATGGACATGTAGCTGGTGAATTTAGTGCTGAAAAGATGTGTCATGAAGACATGTACAGGCTGCAATGTATGGCTACCTTGTGATGAGAAGTTTAGTAGTTGTGCTGAAACTAAATCATTTGTGCAGCTCTGCTGGACTACCGTAAGATTTTAATGTAAGCTGGCCTATGTTCGTCAAGCCTACCAGAGTGTTGCACACAACTCCTAGGTATCTGCCTCTTCATCCTTTTCCCTGTGGTTTTCCTCCATTTGGTTGAGTGTGGAGTGAATGAGTTAAAACTCCCATTTCTCACCAGTTGCAAACTCCTTGATTGTGTTTCCCTGAAATATGTACTACCAGTGTGATTTTATATTTGTACTCCAGGCCAGCAGTGATTCAGTCCTCTTGACACCTCACTGATGTAAGGTGTGAAATGTTGAAGCTTTTAACATTTTATCTGAGGTACCTTTTATCTCTTCTTCTGATGTATATTGCACATTGCAGGCAGCCATCTCCAAAATATGTCAATTTTGAGTCCTTCTCCCTTCTCCCTTCTACCTGCCACCTCTGCACCTTAGATTTTTTTCATTGCTACTGTTTCGCCACCATCCTTTGGATTTATCTCAGTGTACTGAATTTGTACTACTGGTCATTCATTATGTGCCTACCAAACCTCATAATCCAGTCTGTCCACTCCATTATTTTGGTAACAGTTAATTGCATTTTTTTTGTCCAAGCTTTGTATTTGTGTGGCCTCCAGAAGTGGATGCAGTACTTCACATACAGACTTACCTGTGTCCTGTACACTGGAAGGATAGCCTCAGCTTCTGAAGCCTTCTCCCCACATCCATATACCTCAGTACCCCATTCACTTTTAGCACTACTGTTGCACCCTGGGATAATTGCTACTCCCGATTCTTCCTTCTGCCTCTGTATCCTGCTAAACCTCCAGCCATCCATGTTTTGTTCCCCCAGATTTCTGTCTGTTTATTAAAATATGTAACTCTTCATTTTCTATTTGTTTTCATCAAACTACAGCTGCAGCATTTTTTCCTACTTTGCAAGCCACTCCAGATGTTTGAAAATACACTACATGTGAAAAAAGGGGGTTATCTGTCATGGTTTTGTATTTAATTTTATTTGTACAGGTAGATGACTCAGTGAGGTGACTTAATATTGAACAGATTAATGTTGCTGTCCATCTTAAGGATGGTATGTGACATAAGTTAAAGGGACGTAGCCCTAAGTACTGCCTCCTTAAGTCAACCCCCTTCCTCCAGTGTGTTCCTCTGCTTTTATTCAGTAAACGCCTTAGTTTTATCATACTCACTGCTTTAGTTTTTACTGCTGGGCTGTTTAAGTTTTCTTTCATTGTTGCATGAGAAATTAGTATATTGGTGTGTTCTCAGGTTAAAAGAGATGTGAAAAATGGTAAGTCAAAGGTATTTGGCTTTGTCCGGTTTGCAGAGTTCGAGAGTCAAGTGAAAGTAATGTCCCAGCGGCACATGATAGATGGAAGGTGGTGTGACTGCAAGTTGCCAAATTCCAAAGTGGTAAGTAATATTAAGATAAAAAAATCAGTTTCACTTGGAACTGCCATTCATTTTCATAATGACTAAATGTATATTTAGATAGTGTACTAAGGGCACTAAATGTTGGCATCTGGGATTAATTGCCGGTGATAAGTATAGTTTTGGTTAATCTTGCTTGGGCATTCTGTAATTTAGTTGCTAGTCTTAGTTTTGTGTTTGTGTGTGTGTGTTTATACACATGCACCTCCTTGATTGGAAGGGTTGAGTGCCTTCTCTGTTTTTATGGCTCTTGTACCATCCCTGCACTGAATTGCAGGAAATCTGGTGTGCTGTGTAGCCTTAAAAAAATATATACTTTGGCGTTGCTATATTTTTCTACAACTCTGTATGACATAAATTTACTTGGTTAGGTTTTTAATGGAGGTGACCAAGTCCTGCTTCATTTTTCAGCCATTTAAAATGCTCTATTGGCAGGGCTGAGCTCTTAAGAGTGGCATGGGGGTCTTTTGTTTTGGCATGGGGGGGGGTCTTTTATTTTTTGCCATGGATATTCAAAGCAAATGACAAGGCAAGCAAGGCCATGGAGGCTTGTCGCCTTTTTCTTCAAGATGTTTGTCCTTCAGACTTCTGGAGGCCTTATCCTGTTGTGTGGTAAGCAGGCCTACATCTGTAAGGAATGAAGGATTTCTTTTGCACACTTCAACTGATTTTGTCTTTATTTTGTGGATTATATGAACCCTTTTGGCATACAAATTGGCATAGTCTTTTTCTTGGTGTATAAAACGCCTTAGAAGAATCTGATTTGTTGTTTGACATTTAGGTAGTTTGCTGTTTTGGGGGATGCTCAAGGGGTACTTGGTTCTGTGCTTTAAAATACATCTATGTCTATACTTTGTTTTCAGACACATTCCCTGTTGGAATTGGCTAGAGCCATAGATTTACACACTCTATTTTGACAGAGGTATTGGGGAAATTATAAAAACCTGTTTTCATTTCTCTGCTGCAAAGACCTTCCCATAAGCTGTACTGAACATTGAAGTGTAGGCTGCATCTCCTACAAGGCTGTCTTCCTGAAGGCTTCAGGCTGCACTAACTTCTTGCCTGCACATGAAGTTTCAGTGGTACCCAAGGAACCTCCAGTGTCTGTACCTTCTATTCATTTGCTTCCCACCATTCATAGGAAATATGGATAGTGCATAGCTGTGGTGGTCAGTGAACATCGCGTGTAGACCCCAAGCACCATTCTCTTGAGTAGGCTTCCAGCTTATCCTGTACAGAGTCACAGGCTATCACTTGAGTGGAACAAATGCAGGGCATGCCAAAGAAGCTGTAATGTAAAAACACCACACTGTGGTGTGTCTGGTGGTTGTTCATGGCATGGAGACTGATAGTATGGTGTGTAATGTGAGAAGGAGGTTGGCAAAATGGTTAAGTGTTTACCTTACAGACACAAGGTGCAGGGTTTGATTCTCAAATGGGGTAATTGGCTAGGCTTAAAATAGCCCACAAGGGCAGTTAGCCTAGTATTAACCTATGAATCTATGAACCTATGTTCATAGGTGTTTACTAGGCTAGTGACCACAAGGGCCTATTTAAGCCTAGCCATGCAATCCCAAATCTCTGACAAGTTCTGATACCCTTGATAAGTGGAAGCATGGACCTGGGAGATGAACCATTTACAGGTTACCTATTTACATTAGAGACATAAGTGTCAAACCAGGGATGAATTTCTGTTTTCCTATCCAATTGTCCAAGTTGCACTTGAATTGGGTTAGGGAAGAACTCTGCTTCACATGGATGGAGAGCCTGTTCCATAGACGGGGTAGTCTCTGGGATACATACCTATCTCTCTAGCAGGTCCTATTTATATCACAGGCAAGGTTTAATTAAGTATTTAAAATGGGTAATTCTGGTACTGTTTATTTTGTGGATATGCAGGAGGTCTATCAGATTGGGGTCTGACAATGTCCTGTATGCCAGGCATAGATCTCCACTCAACCGTTTGTAGGAGACAGAATACAGGGATAGGTCCTTGAGGTGGTCTGCAGAGGAAATATTACTTACGCCCTGTATTATTTTAGTGAGGAGCCTCTGTGGACATTCCAGTTGTTGGATGTGCCTGGTTAGGTGCATACCAAAGGGGGCTTTGTACTCAATGATAGGTCTGATGAATGCCGAATACAGTGGAACAATGACTTTCTTGGACTTAGATGCCATACCTTTGTTTATAAGTTGTGCAACATAGAATGATTTCCTCACCACTGTAGACACGTGATGATCAAAGGTTAGATTACTATCTATGTGTGTCCCTAAGTCACTGACTACTGGGTCAGCTCTAAGGGGTGTGTTGTCAATATGATAGTTACCAGGGATGGATGACTTCCCAAAGGATACTATTATGCATTTCTTGGCATTTAGCTTTAGTCCACGGCCCTGACACCAGTTGTTTGTCTATGTCAACCCCTTCTGAAGAACATTTGTGTCAGTGTGACATTCAATGACAGCTCCTAATTTGTAATCATCTGCAAATTTAGTCAGCCAGAGACCATTGACATTGGCCTTGACTTCTGAGAAGTAAATGCCAAAAAGGAGTGGTCCAAGGACTGATCCCTGAGGGACTCCACTTGTGACTGGCCTCTTTGTAGAGGTGGCTCCCCAATTCTAACTTCCTGGGTCCTGTCAGGGAGCCAGTTGGTGATCCACTGGGTGATATATGGGTTTGTACTAAACCTCTTGAGTTTGTGAACAATGCCCGAGTGGAGTATTGGGTCAAATGCCTTGGCCAGGTCAAGGTAGGCAGTGTGAATGATTTTGCCCTCATCCATTGCTTTGGTGACCTTCTCAAAGAAGTCCATCAGGTTGAGTAGGCATGATCTGCCATTGATGAAACCAAACTGGGATGGGTCCAGTGTCCGGAGGTTTATTATATCTCTGTTGATCATCTCCATGATAATTCTTTCCATGGCTTTACATATAAGACTAGTGAGACTTATGGGTCTGTAGTTTCCAGGGTCTGTAGATGGCCCACCTTTGTGCCTTTCTCCATTCATGAGGCATGCAGCCTGTTTGGAGGCTACAGTTAAATAGTAATTCCAGAGGCCCTGATAGGTCATGTTTCACGCTATTTAGAAGGCATCTTGGGACATTGTCTGGGCCCATTGATGCAGCGTTCTTGGTTTTAGAGAGAGCATTAAGGACCTGTTCCCTAGTGATATTAGGGGGAGTTATATTTGATGATATTTCTTGAGGGAAGTTTGAGGGGGAGAGAGAAGTAAAGTTGGAGCTGAATTTATCAGCCAGGAGGTTTGCTATACCTTCTGGCGAAGTGAAGGTGGCTCCATTTACAATGAGCTCTGCACACAGTTGTGTATTGCCTTTGAGGTTGCAGACATAGCTAAAGAATGCTTTGTGGTTGTCCTTGGCCTGGGTTACCGAACTTAGCTGAAATTTGGGTTTGGTAGACTTTATTTGTCCTCTGAGTTGTTTGTTTAGTTTTATGAGTGTTTTATCCTGCTGGATGCTGCACCTCCTAATTTTTGTGATAATTTTCTTCCTCCTGTTATACATCCAACTGATTTTGTGATTCCAAAATGATGGCTTGTTTTTTGAGTTAGTTCTGTACTTCCTCCTGGTGACTACAGCTGTCTCTATGCAGCTATTAAAATGCTTGTGCAGGGTTTCTGTGAATAGTTCTGCATTGGCAGAAGTGTCCTCAGGGTTTATGGGGGCTTGAAATTTTGCCAGGTTTTCACTTAATAGCAGGAGGTTAGCCTTAGAATAATTTCTAAATATTCCTGGTTTAGCTGGGGGTCTAGATTTTATTTTTATTTCAAAAGAGACCATTTTGTGGTCTGACCTTACCAGGAAAGCCATTACAGTAGGGGGTGTGTAGCACTCTCATAGGTTCATAGGTAGGTACTAGGCTATCTGCCTGAAGGCATTTATAAGCCTAGCAGGAATGTGTTGGCTTTCGCCACCCCCTTAGATTAGTTCCCTGTGCCTCTGTCTAGCAGAGCCATGGATGTCTGTGTCAGCCGGAGAGTCAATTATAGCTCATAGTTTGCAGTTGTCTGCGAACTTGGACAGCCATAGTCCTGTGCTTGCCTGTACCTCTGAGTAATTTATGCCGAACAGGAGGGGTCCTAGGACTGAGCCCTGGGGAATGCCACTTGTAACAAGTTTAGAGTCAGACTTAGCTCCTGCAACTCTTACCATGTGGGTTTTGTCCGTGATCCAGCTGGCAACCCATCTCGTGACGTAGAGGTTTATGTTCAGGCTGGTGAACTTGTCTATAATACCTGAGTGGGGAATGGTGTTGAAAGCCTTTGCAAAGTCCAGATAGGCTGTGTGGACCACCTTTTCCCTCATCTATAGTATTGGTAACCAGTTTAGGAGGCATGATCTGCCCTTAACAAAGCCGTACTGGGTAGGCTGCAGTGTTTGGAGGTTTCCAATGTCTCTGTTAATGAGATCCATGATGATGCACTCCATAGCTTTGCAGACCAAGCTAGTCAAGTTTATAGGGCAATAGTTCCCAGGGTCCGTTGTGGCTCCACCTTTGTGGAGTGGAATAACCGTTGCTGTGCGCCACTCTGTGGGCACATAGCCTGTGGAGAGGCTGAGTTTAAACAGTGTGTTTAGGTGAGGGGTTAGTTTATCTTTGAGCTCGTGTAGGATGCAGCCTGGGACACCATCCGGTCCCATTAATGCTGTGTTTTTGGCTTTGGAGAGGGCTGTTTTAACCTGAGTGTCTGTGATTTCAGTGGCACTACATTCTTCTGGTATAGTTATGGGCCCTTTTGGGGGCAAGGGGGGGTAAAGTTTGCACTGACCCTGTCTGTCAGGATGTTGGCTATATCGGTCGGTTCAGTGTATTTTGTGCCATTCTGCACTAACTCCGAGCAGATCTGAGAATTGCCACTTAGATCCTTGACATAGCTAAAGAATGCCTTGTGGTTATCTTTAGAGTCCATGACAATTTTTCTTTCAAAGCTAGCCTTGGATGATTTCATGAGGGAACATAGTTTCTTGCTGATACTGATCAGGGATGTCTTCCCTTCTTGGGATTTTACTCTTTTCTGTACTAGTTTCCTTCTTCTATTGTATAGCTTGTTTATGTCAGGGGTCCACCAGACTGGTTTCCTTTTCTTGGAGGAGTGAATCTTGGTTTTGTTTGGGATAGCACGATCCATGCATTCTTGTAGGTGCCCACAGAGTGCATTAGTAAAGGATTTTGCAGCTTGGACAGCATTATCGTTTAGCATGGGGCTTTGAAACTTCCCACCTCAGTGTTAAGTAATGTGAAGTTTGCTTTTGAAAAGTTTTTCACGGTGGTTTCTTTCACCAGGGGTGGTGGCGGAATGTGGATATCCAGAGTGATTAGTTTATGGTCAGATCTAACCAGCGAGTGGTTGACCTCCGGTGTAGAATACTGGTCGCCCATGTTGGTGATGACCATGTCCAATATGTTGTCACCTCTGGTAGGGGTGTTGACCAAATGATCCAGGGCATTTGAGTTTATAAATTCTAGGAAATGTTGGGCAAGGGAGTTCGTACTTGAGTAGTTCTCCCAGTTAATGTTTGGGTAATTGAAATCACCCAGTATCAGGGTGTTTGGTAGGACCTTTATGTTTCCCAGTGTTTCCAGGAATACAGAGTGGGGGTCCTGGGACATGGTGGGTGATCTGTAGCAAGCTATAATTTGAATAGCAGTTTTGCCCATTGTTAGTTGCACATGGATGATCTCTGAAGCATCGTGCTGTGCCACTAACCTGGAGGTGTGGATATCCTTGATGAATATGGATACTCCCCTGCCTTTTTTATTTTGGTCCGGATTTTGTGGCATGTGTTGTAGCCTGGTAGTGCTGGGGTGCTCTCTGGAGCCTTAAACCAGGTTTCTGTTACTGCACATATATCGATTTTCTCCATACTGAGGAGTGCCTCGAGTGCGTGCATTTTGAGGTTTAGACTTCTGGCATTGAGCAACATTACCCTCAGTTTTTTGTTACTTGTGCTATTTACGGTGGTGGGTTTGTCTTTTGAGCCTTGCGTAAAAAAGGCACTATGGGGATAGCAAGAGCCTTGGCCAGTATTTGAAAGCCTAAGGGTGAAAGGTGCAAGCCAGCTCTAGCAAAGCAGCGTGGCTTGTCGAGCATATCATCCCAGGCTGACAGACACTGCATCCCCTTTGAATGACACCAGACGCTTAGCCAATTGTTGAAATTGATAATTTTTTTCCTATACCGTGGTATCATTCTTGGTGAGGGCAGGATGCTACTCAGGGTCAGGGTCATACCGGCTTGGGCTACGTGATCAGAGAGCTCCTCCATGTCTCTTTTCATGTAGTCCAGGGAGGTACGGCTCAGGTCATTCACACCAACATGGACAATGACAGAGTCATATTTGTACTTGTTCTGGAGTGACCTGAGTGCTTGTGTTATGTGGCGGATCCTGGCAACCGACAGGCAGCTAACAGTAACCTTCTCCTTGTTCAGCCTAGTGAGTTGGACGTGAGTGTGCCTGACTATAGAGTCACCTATTGCTAGTGTGTTGGGTATGTTATTTTGCCTTAAGGGCTGTGTTTGTGTGGCACACTGGTTTTGTGAAGTATGTGTTTCATGGTTTGTGTCGGGGGTGGAGGTTGCTTGGATGTCTGCTTTGGAAGTGTCTGTTGCTTTTGCAGATTTTTATTTAGAGCCTCTGAGTATGTTTTTGTGTATTTATGTGTGTTTTTGCCAGCGCTGGTTTCATAGGTCTATGTGAGACTGGTGGTGTGATGCAAGTAATTCCCTTCTCCTCTTGACTGCCTGATCCAGTCTTGGGTTGAGAGAGCTTAGCCTCCAGTTTGGCTGTATAATTGCATCTTTCGCATGTATTAGTGTTTGGTGGAAGGAGGAGAGGGTTGTCTGTGTACATGTGGCAATTGTAACATTGCCTCAAAATGCCCGGATTCCCCAGTTGGACTGGAGAGTACACCTGAAACTGCCCTTTGGACATGCCTGGATAGATACAGTGAACAGTTTTACTGATTGGCTGGTAAGGTTGAATAGAGAGCCTGGTCCTTCTCTATAGTATAGGGGGGGTCTAGTGCTAAGGTTTATTAGTGCTTGCTATGAGTTTTGGGCAAGTGCCAGGATGAGAAGTGAATGATTTGAGTGCTTAAGTTAAAAGTTTGTCTAGTTCAAAGAGAAAAATTGAAGAGTAGACTTTGTGGAGCCAGGAATAGTTATACCCTAGCTAACCGGTGCTGCCCGGCGTGCAAAACCACACAAGTGCGGGTTTTATAGCATGGAAATGAAAGAGATAGTAATTAGCACAAAATGGCCAATAAACTACTAATTTTCTGGGCTGAAGCCACTCCTCCAGGGACAGATAGGCTACTCAAAGCTCCCTCGCTCATAATGAACAGAGAAACTTCCTTCTATCCAAGTAAGGTATGGGCAAACACAGAAACTTGTAACACAGCCCTGAATTTATCACTAACCTGAAAACTGGACTAAACTAGCTTAGAAAGATGGGAAAACAAATATTTTTTTTTGTTTTTTTCAGAAAATAAAGCAGATACAATCAAAAAAGCACTTTAAATGCACAGAAATGGCTATCACACTTGAGTGTGTAGCCTACAACAGTTGAACAGGTAATTTAAACACAAACATGAATTTGTTAAAGTGCAGGCTCTAAAATAAGTACAATATGTAGCTGAAACAAGCTTTTTAAATCACAGAAACTCTAGAAAATCAGTGTTTTAGGCAGAATTAGCTAAAGGCAGCAAGAAAATTCAGAAAGATGATACTTAATCACTCCAAAGTCTCTCTTTTGTCTCTCTGCTGCCGTAGAACTATGTAGGGCACCAGGCAGGAGCTTGCTGAGCTGTATACTAGCACAAAACCTTGCAAATGCAGGTTTTATAGCAGGGAAATGAAAGAGATAGAAATTAGCCCAAAATGGCCAATAAACTACTAATTAGCTTAGAAAGGCAGGACAAGTATATTTTTTTGTTTTGTTCGGTAGAGCTACTGCATGTAGCTCTACCTGATTATATTTCTGTTATTATATGTATTTTACTGCTCTGATCAAGTGTGTGTAGAAAGATGCTGTTATGAAGCATGAACCTGATTCTTGGGCATACAGTAACATCTATACCGTACACACTGCCATGTGCCTTATTGCATTTATAAAATGGGCATTCTGTTTCCTGTTTCAATTTTAAAAGTTTGAAATGTTGAAATGATATGTTTTATAGAGCTGCTTAAAGCAATATAAAGCAATATAGCTACTCTGTCCATTTTAACAAACTGGTAGCTGTGCAGGGTTATAATGCTTTTAATTGTATGTAATTTGGGTCTAAACTTTTCAGAGTAGTCATTTAAGGGACTTCTCTGACAAGCTGCTGTGTTTAGCTCTCCCTTCCCAGGCTAGTGAAAGAGGATAAGGTACACATACTAAACCTAGAGTACTTGATAGTTTTCACTCTTACTCACAATGCATGTACTGTACCTGTGTACTATGTATGTATTCTACCTATGTTCCAAATTTCAGCTGTACGCAACAAATCTATGAATTGCCTTTATTTTTAAATTAATATTTTCTTGTTTGTTCTCTCCACTGTAACTGTTGATGTGCTGCATACCACTGTAAAAACATGTCTATTGTAATTTGTGTGTATACTGATCATGTCTAAATATCTAAATGTATCTGTAATTTTCCCATGTGGAGCTTTTCTTCCCGGACCTCTGCTAAAAAAGGGCCTTTTCAGCTCAGTCAGACACCCCCGGTTAACAAATGTAAAATAAAATAAAAAATAAATAGTATTATACAGTCCATGTATAAACAGCTGTTAACACTATAGAATACCTCAAATGAGTTCTGACAGCTGAATAAGTCCAAATGACAAGACTTAAAATATCAGTAGCTTGGTGCTTCATAAACATGTGTACTTCCTTCCAGATAATACAGCCTCAAAAATATCTGCAACTCCAAGAACAGAAAGACACATATATGCAAGCAGTAATGCCTCCCCCCCAATATTTTTTAAGTTGATTTTGCTGAATATATGCTTTTTGCACCTGAAAAACATTTGCATGGGTAATCATTTTGGTAGCAACTCCCAAGAACTAAAAAAATATACAAGCAGTAATCCTCCACTCCGTTGATTTAGCCAATAATATCCTTGTTGCTTTTATTAATTTTTTTGGTAATTTCACATGTTTTATTTCTGCTTCAATATGCTGTTGTATTCATGCAGGTAAAACAATGCATGGTAGATTCTTCTCACTGTGTGTGTGTGTATGTGTGTGTGTGTGTGTGTGTGTGTGTGTGTGTGTATGTGTGTGTGTGTGTGTGTGTGTGTGTGTGTGTATATGTGTGTGTGTGTGTGTGCGTGCGTGCGTGCATGCATGCGTGTGTGTGTGTGTGTGTGTGTGTGTGTGTGTGTGTGTGTGTGTGTGTGTTTATTATTGGACTTCAATTTAGATTGGCTACTTTCTGCTGCTATGACGACTGTTTTTCCTCGTGTTAGTCACACCCTGTCTTTTCTAACAGTACTTCATTTTCTACTTTTGCAGTTTATACTTTCACTTTCTCCTTGAGAATATTTTTCTGTTATTATGTCTTTTACTGCTCTGATCAAGTAATGAACTTAAATTTGAGATATTTGTGCTTTTCTTCATGTACTGTAAAGTGCATTTAATTTAGCCCCTGTTTTCTTTTTCTTTTAGTACTTCTGTGTTAGACATTTTTTTCCTGCTAAATGATTTTTCAATATGGTGTCACTTTGCTGGGTATGGAAACCAGTGAGGGATTATAGACCTGTAAATTTCTGTGATATCCCTGTGGCCTGCACTTGGTCTTTTCCATGTATGGGACAGATTTGATGCACAGGTAGCTACCAATTTGATTACTCAGTTTTCCTTACTCACAGTATAAATATAGGTCAAACAATGCATGGTAGATTCTTCTCACTGCATGTGTGTGTGTGTGTGTGTGTGTGTGTGTGTGTGTGTGTGTGTGTGTGTGTGTGTGTGTGTGTGTGTGTGTGTGTGTGCGCGTGTGTGTTTTGGATACGAATTTTACAATAGCACTACTGTGCTAACTGCATGTAGCTGTACCTATCATTCCCACAAGACCCTTTGTTACATTTGTTATAAACAGGTTAACAGTAAATCTGGAATGCATCCACAGCTAGATAATTTATAACCAGCTGAAGTACAACACCTCTAAGATGCCATGGCTATTCACATCACTTAACAGGACAAATGTGAACACATTTTGTCACCTAAAACCACCTGTAGTGGTGACAAACTGGAATTTATAGCGATGGTGGATATTTAAAGGTTAATTGTTGATAATTTGAAACTGAAAGAATGTATACCAACTGTTATTATATTTTCCTGTTTTCATTCCAGGAACAATTTTGTAATTAAGCTTTTTATACCACATGCAGCTAACTCAATTGTTTTACAATCCTGTTTTTTTTTCTCATCTTGACTACCCTGCACATAGGGCTGATGGTCTCAGAACCTGATGCAGAACTCTGCAGGCCAGCTACTGACAGGAATATCTTGATACCAGTATATTATTCTAGTTCTGCGTAGACTTTGTGGTCTGCTATCAGATCTCATATCCACTATGGAGTCCTATACTTCACACCTTTAGGAGTTTCTAGCCTTATATCAGCTGCCCTCTGCCCTACACTCAACTGTAATGGGCTTGGTGATTGTTCTAAAGTTATGATCAGAAATTTCTCGGACATATTCCCTTGTTTATCAAAGGCCACACCACTAGAACTTACTACATGATTAGCTGAGGAATGCCCCAACACTTCATGGTTTTAAGTGGTCACTTAAGACGTATTTATTTGAGTTGGCACAGAAGGAGTAGCTTCTGGTTTATAGTTTCACTGTATGCAGTCTAATTATGTTTTTATAGTTTGTTCTTATTAATTAGTATTAATGTCTGTCATATCGTGTTATTGTCATTTGTCACTTTAGCTGTGTATTTATTTCTAAAATATAGAGGCGTAAGCACTTAGATAAAAGCAAGAAGAAGTAGAAGTTGATCATTATTCTGTGTGTCCCTTCTACTAGGGGGCATTCAGGCAGTGGAGAAATGTAATCAGTTCTTGCTGAGAGAAGCTTGCTAGTTCTTAGTCCTCTATGCCCTCTGGGAATCCTAGTAAGTACAGGTTATTGTGCTGATTTCTCATTTCTGTGATAATGGTCTTGATTTCCATTGTGGGCTGAATGCTGACTCATTAGTGCTCATTGTTCTGGAAGATCCAGGAATTGATTGGCCATAGCTTGCTAAAGCACCCACAATTTTTTTGACGTGCTTCCTACTGGCAACCTTGAGCTCAGCTATATCCATCAGCATGGCCTGCATAAGGCTCTTAAAGGAGCTTAATGAGTCCTGGATGTTATTTTCTACCACAAGACTGTTTGCATTAGCAGGCATATTTAATTAACTTCCATGTGTACACTAGCATACTTTTTAGGCTAGTGTGATATTAGATGAAGTTTCACTAGCCACCACACACCACTGCCACACATGCATTTCAATATCTAACATAGTTAATACCTAAACAGTGTTGTTTTCTGTTAACATGTAATAAAAAGTTCCTAAGACTTTACAGAGCAGCCATTAGCTATGCTGCCACCTGCTTGTCCTTGTGTGCACTCCATTTGTCCACATGTCATCTTCTGGGGTGAACAATAAATTCTGGCAAGGTTAGTTATTAAGGGGATGTTAGAGTATACCATATACCAGTAGGCTGTCCATAAAGACCTCTCTATGGATTTTCCTTTTGTTTGTCTCAGAGGTTAAAGCCTGCTTCATAAATGCCTTCCATGCTATGACATTAGTACTGGTGTATGACTGCACTGGAATTTTCCTACCCAACTCACCCAATTCTTTTTGTGTTTCTAAACTTGGTGGTTTTTGAGCTGGTCCACACCTATTGTAAGTTGACTTTGAAAGCTCCTTCTAGTCTCATCTTATCTGGTCTTTCTACTGTGCCCGAAGAGATCAAACTGGGAAGGCTGTCCCATTAGACTGGTGGAGCTTGAGTTATCCTCTGTTTCATATTATCCCTCTCACTTAGACACACTGCAATATCCAGAATATGAATCCCGTTTTTTCATTTTACTTTCAAAATCTGTAACATCTGGGACTACATTACCAATCACTGGAAAGCTGTTTCTCAGGGATAAGCTTGGGCCTAGTGATTCTCTTTTGATCCTGGTGATAGAAGGAGCAAGCGGGGCATTATTTCCTAGCCTTCCTAGAGATTTCCAATTGCTAAAAAGCCTGAAAAGTGCTTCATAGCAACAGGCTTGGGATTAATTTTACTGTTTTGATTCTGATGAGAGAAGGATTAGAGGGACATTGATTCCTGCTGGCCTCTAACTGGACAATGTGTATTGGGCTTCACTGAGTGGTCTGAGTGCAGTTTTGGAGAGAACATCTTTAGGGCCTTTGTGCACCTTGGCTGTCTGTTACATCCAACTATTGTAGGTTCTGTGTAGGGTATCTACAAAGAAAAGTCTATAGCAAGTGTACATAAACAAGCAGCAACTGAGTTAATACTACTTCTCAGGAAGCAGCTTGAGATTAATGCTAATATTTTGCTTCTGATGAGAGAAGGAGTTAAGGAGCATTGATTCCTAGCTGTATGCATCAGTTATGAGACCAGCACTATCTCCATTTCCAGGCAGACAGCACCTCCAGTAATCAACTCCAAACCTTATAGATGCTAGCCCCACCTTCAATTCACATTAATAAGTACCTGGATCCATGGATTTGCATTTTCCAACTGTCTTTGTAACCACATTGGTTGAAATAGGCATCCTGTGACAATGTAGCAATTGTCTCATGTTTACTGACAATCACTTACTACATAAAATGATACTGAACGTGAGCGATGCAGTTATTTAATACTATTGGAAGCAAACTTCTCAATTGAAGACACTACAAGTGTCTAACAGGTTGTCAGTACCACACAACACCACACCACACTAAACTTATCAGACACAGATCAGATCAAATAAATAGACCTACATATGTGGTGGCTCTTAAAAGTAACCCAGCTAAGCTACAAAGGCTTTCTGAATATAACAAGAAACAAGTACCCTCATCATCCTCACAAACACACAACACAAGCACCCACCTTGAAACATACATCTAAGAGTCACACTGTCTCAATTTAAATACCCATAAAGGAAACTTCTACGCAATCCAACATCCTGGTCATTGTGAGACTCACTGATGCACCACTAACCAGGCTGTGCAAGGAGAGGTTCATGATCAGTTACCTATCAGGTGGTAAGATTAGCAACATCATGCAGACGCTCAAGTCCATGAATCATAAGTACACATATGGCACTGTCATAGTACACATATGTGTGAACGACATGAGATATATCACCCTGGACTATTTGAAAAGAGACATGATGGAGCTCTCAAAATTGTATCTGAGGCAGGTATGAACCTTGCCTTGAGCAGAATTTTACCATCACCACAAGTGATGCTGCAATACACTCAAAAGATTATTAACTTCAATAACTGGCTTAAATGCTGGTGTCATTCAGATGGCTTCCAATATATATCAACCTGGGATCACATGGTAGGCATCTCTAACTGCTTTGCCAGGGACAACACGCACCTGTCCTCTCCAGGATTTCATATATTGGTTAAAAACTTCAATTCACCTACTTAATTGAATAAACTACTTGAAACTTCAACAAGACATCATCTTTCCGCCTATACGGAGGGTATCAGAGAGACATATAGAGGATATCATAGAGAGATCTGCTAGCTAAAGTGATTTTATCTGGACTACTCCTTTGTATGCTGTTCCTTATCACATTATGGCTAGATATAGAACCCCCTCTATTTAATGATTTAAGTATTTTTTTCTGGCTTTTTGATTATTTACTGCTTAGCGACTGCATTTTCGCCTGTTTATACAGCTCTGCATTCTATTTAAACTGTTTTTGTGTTAATTAACTGTTTTGCACTTTTAAAAAAGTTATTTGTTGCTTAATTTTACCTGTAGGCTAACACACTCAAGTGCGCTAGCCGTTTAAAAGCATTTATAGCATTTACTGTCTGTTTTTCCTCTGTTTTCTGCAAAAAAAAAAAAAAAATATCTTGTTTTCCCGCCTTACTGAACTAGAATAGTCCAGTCTTCACAGTTTGCTGATCTCTGGGCTTTGGCTTGGTTCCTGTGCTATTCCATATCCTTATTTGGATAAAGGGAAGCTTCTTTGTTCACCAGTGGGAGTGGGGAGCACTGAGCAGCCTATTTGTCCCTAGAGTAGTGGTTCCATCCAGAAACTTGTAGTCTATTGGCCATTTTGGGTCAATTCCTAGCTCTTTTCAACCCCCTGCTATAAAGCCCGCTTTAGCGTGCTTTTGCGTGATTTAGCGCGGAGTTGCCCATAGAGCACCATCGGGCAGCGCCGGTTAAACAAGGTTAAACTATTTCTGGCTCCGTAAAGTCTGCTGTTCAATTTTTCCCTTAGAACTTCTCTACTTGCAATCTAAACAGTCTATTCTCTATCTCAAAAGCTCAGCACTTGCTCCTAAAGCATTTTTATATAGGTAAAGTACTTATATACTAAACAAAGTACTACATTAGCCTAGAATCCCCTTGAGTACCCATTTCCCTATAGGTCCCTTCTGACTCAGTTACACAGCAAACTTTTTCACTTTTTCTAGCATGTCGAAGGGTCAGTTGCTAGTGTCCTCTCCTGTTCAGCTGGTGAATCTGGGCATCTTGAGGCAATGTTACAATTGCCTCATGTACACAGACAACCCACTCCTTCTCCCACAAAACACAAATACATGTGAGACATGCAACTATATAGCCAAACTGGAGGCTGACCTCTCTCAACTCAGGACTGGCAAGACCAGACAGGAGGAGAAGGAAACCACGTACACCAGAAACCCAGTTTCACATAGAACTATCACAACTGCAAAACAAACACATAAACACACAAAGACATACTCGGAGGCACTGATCAAAAATCTACCAAAACTACAGAGGCCTCCAAAGCAGACACCCAAGCAACTGCCACCTCAAGACATAAGACATGCAACACATAGTTCTTAAAGTCAGTGTGCTAAACAGTCACATCCCTTAAGGCCAAACACAATGCCAGACACACTTGTTATAGGTGACTCCATAGTCAGACACACTGACATCCCACTCACCAGACTGAACAAGGAAAAGATCACAGTAAGCTGCCTGTCAGGCGCTAGAATCCGCCACATAACACAAGTACTCAGGTCACTCCACAGCAAGTACAAGTATGACTCAGTCATTGTCCATGCCGGTGTGAACGACCTGAGACATACCTCCCTGGACTACATGAAAAGAGACATAGAGGAGCTCTCAGATTATGTAGCCCAGGCCGGTATGACCCTGACCCTGAGCAGTATCCTACCCTCACCAAGAATGATGCCACAATACAGAGACAAAATGATCAGCTTTAATAATTGGCTTAATTACTTGTGTCATTCTTAGGGGATCCAATGTCTGTCTGCCTGGGATGACATGCTTGACAAGCCATGCTGCTTCGCAAGGGACGGCTTGCACCTGTCACCCCTGGGCTTCCGGATATTGGCAAAGGCTCTTTCCACCCCCATAGTGCTTTTTTTAGGCAAGGCTCAAATGATAAACCTACCGCCCTAGAAAACAAAAATGGAGAAAAACTAAGGGTAATACTGCTCAATACCAGGAGTCTAAACCTCAAGATGCACACCCTCGAAGCCCTCCTCAGTATGGAGAACATTGATGTCTGTGCTGTGACTGAAACCTGGTTCAAGGCTCCTGAGAGCACCCCAGCACTATCAGGTTATACCTCATATCATGCGTTCCGGCCCCAAAATCCAGACCGAACCACAAAAGGAGGGGTGTATCCATATTCATAAAGGATACCCACACCTCCAGGTTAGTGGCAATGCACAAAGCATCGGAGACCATCCAGGTGCAATTAACCATAGGTAAAACTGCCCTACAGTTTGTAGCATGCTACAGACCACCTTCTCAAACTCAGGAAACCCACACAGCCTTCCTGAAGACACTGGAGAGTATGAATGTCTGTCCAAACACCATCATATTGGGTGACTTCAACTACCCAAACATAGACTGGGAACATTACTCAAGCCCCAACACCCTAGCCAAAAGGTTCCTGGAGTTCATTAACTAAAATGCAATGGAACAACTAGTCACCATCCCCACAAGAGGAGAAAATATACTAGACCTGATCATCACAAACATGGGGACAAAATGCTCCACACCGGAAGTATATACCTCATTGGTGAGATCAGACCATAAATTAATCTCATTGGAGATCCACATCCCGCCCCCACCCCCAGCAAAAAAGACCACAGTGAAAAACTTCTCAAAAGCAAACTTCACACTTCTTAAGACTGGAGTGGTATCCTTCAAGGCCCCCGAGCCAGTGGAAACCACAACCCACGCTGCTGAAACCCTTACAAATGCCTTCTACGAGCACCTCCAGGAATGTATGGATCAAGCAATCCCTAATAAAATCAAGACCCTTTCCACCAAAGGCAGGCGCCCAGTCTGGTGGACCCCAGCCATAAACAAACTCTACAACAAGAGGAGAAAGCTACTACATGACAGAGCAAAATCCCTAAAATGGAAGGCATCTCTGATCAATACTAGCAAAAAACTACGATCACTCATAAAATCATCCAAGGCCAACTTTGAGAGAAAAATCGCTAATGACACAAAAACAATCATAAGGCCTTCTTTAGCTATGTTAGAAACCTGGGTGGAAACTCCCAGATATGCTCAGAATTAGTCCAAAATGATAAAAAAATCACTGAACCTACAGACATTGCCAACATACTGGCAGACAGGTTCAGTGCAAATTTCTCCCCCCCCCCCAAAAGGAGAAATATCTATCCCACCAGAGTCTAGCCTCCCAAACATCTCAGATGCCCAGATGAGAGCTGCTCTCTCTAAAACAAAAAACACAGCATCAATGGGACCGGACGGTGTCCCCGGCTGTGTGCTACACGAACTCAATGAGGAACTAAACCCACACATAAGGCTGCTGTTTAATCTTAGCCTTACTACAGGATACGTACCCAAAGAATGGCGTACGGCAACTGTGGTCCCACTCCACAAAGGCGGTGCTTCTACTGACCCTGGAAATTACCGCCCCATAAGCTTGATGAGCCTTGTCTGCAAAGCTATGGAGAGGATCACAATGGAACTCATAAATAAAGACATTGGGGACCTACAGACACTGGATCCTACCCAATTTGGCTTTGTCAAGGGCAGATCCTGCCTCTTGAACTTGGTCGACATTTTTGAAACAGTCACTAAGGCCATTGATGAGGTAAGGCAGTTCACACAGCCTACCTTGACCTAGCAAAAGCGTTCGACACAATACCCCACTCGGGCATCATAGAAAAGCTCACCAGCTTAGATGTAAACCCATATGTCACAAGATGGGTTGCAAACTGGCTCAAGGACAGAACACACAGGGTTAGAGTTGCTGGTGCCATGTCAGACTCTAAGCCGGTCACGAGCGGTGTCCCACAGGGCTCAGTCCTGGGCCCCCTCTTGTTCGGCATTTATTTTTCTGAAGTGCAGGCAAACATAGTGGGATTGTGGCTGACAAAATTTGCAGATGACTGCAAACTGGGCACCATAATTGACACTCCATCAGACACAGACATCCTCCAGAGAGGTCTCATAGAAATGGATAACTGGTGCCAGAGCCATGGCCTTAAGCTAAATGCCAAAAAATGTATAGTCATACCCTTTAGGAAAAACAAGGTAACCCCTAATTACCACATAGGTGGTAATCCATTAAACATGGAAGAAGTTATCAGAGACCTGGGGACCCAAGTTGACAGTAACCTCTCTTTTGACACTCACATTGCCAAAGTGGTTAGGAAGACCTTCTACATTGCCCACCTGATCATGAAGGGATTCACATCCAGATCAGGAGAGGTCATTGTACCCCTGTACTCTTCACTTATCAGACCAATGATTGAGTACAATGCCCCATTCGGAATGTACCTTACCCGACACCTGCAGCAGTTGGAAAGACCCCAAAAGTTCCTCACCAAAAGGATAAAGGGGCTCAAGCATATGTCATACGATGCCTGACTGAAGAAACTCCAGCTCTATTCAGTCGCATACCATCTGCTCAGAGGTGATCTGTGCCTGACATACAAGGCCATGTCCAACCCGGAATTAATGGACATGCTCCACCTCAAAAAATCCAAATCCACCAGAGCCATGAGAGCAAGAGACTTAAACCTCAACACGGATATAAATAGGATGTGCTGGAGGGACAGATTCATCGCCCAGAGACTCCCTACACTATGGAACAGAATCCCAGTCCATGTGAGGCAGAGCCCCTCACTGACTCTGTTCAAGAGAAATCTTGACGAGTGGATGGGAGATCGTAGGTTTACCCCGGGAATCATCTCTGTGTCACTGCTGGACAGAGGCACAGCAAACTAATGGGTATAGTATTCTCATCCTAAGGGGTGGTGAAAGCCACACACACTCTGGCTAGGCTTATAAATGCCCTAGGGCAGATAGCCTAGTATGAACCTATGAACCTGTGAACCTATGTTTCTCCTCAACCCACAACACCTACCTAAATAGTATGGTGGTCCTAGGCATTAAGCTAAACAAAATTCTCCTTGAAGGCTTCAACTACCCTTCCATTCTGGTAGACATAGACATCATTTAATACATATGTCCAGAGATTTCTGGACTTAATTAACAAAAATTCTCTAGACCAGTTAGTACATCACCAGTACAAACTCTCTAGACCAACTAGTCCACACACCAACCAGGGCTGATAAAATCCTGGACATGGTCCTCATGAGTATGGGACAGCTCTGCTCCTGGATATGGTCCTCATGAGTATGGGACAGCTCTGCTCCTGGACATGGTCCTCATGAGTATGGGACAGCTCTGCTCCTGGACATGGTCCTCATGAGTATGGGAGAGCTCTGCTCCTGGACATGGTCCTCATGAGTATGGGACAGCTCTGCTCCTGGATATGGTCCTCATGAGTATGGGACAGCTCTGCTCCTGGATATGGTCCTCATGAGTATGGGACAGCTCTGCTCCTGGACATGGTCCTCATGAGTATGAGACAGCTCTGCTCCTGGACATGGTCCTCATGAGTATGGGACAGCTCTGCTCCTGGATATGGTCCTCATGAGTATGGGACAGCTCTGCTCCTGGACATGGTCCTCATGAGTATGGGACAGCTCTGCTCCTGGATATGGTCCTCATGAGTATGTGAGAGCTCTGCTCCTGGACATGGTCCTCATGAGTATGGGAGAGCTCTGCTCCTGGACATGGTCCTCATGAGTATGGGACAGCTCTACCAATTGTAACTCCCATTCCGGTTAAATTGGACCACAAATCAGTCACATTCACCTTAGGACTGAAGCCAGAAACATCTTACCTTTGTAGTCAGAGATTATCCCAAGGCTAATGTACTGAAAAATACAATTCCAACTTAAGCAAAATCCTTTACCACCAAATTCTATGCACATGTAAATAGCTGGAGATATACATCTGTCTCTCTGTGAAGTAAAATTAAACACCAAATTCAAAAATAAACCCCTCTGGTGGAACTCAACTATAAACATGCTCTATAACAAAAGAAAAGATAATTGCATATAAAAATAAATGCATCTCTCAAGATGAAAAAAAAAATCTCTTGCTAAACTGAACAGGGAGCTCCAGACCCTGATTAAATCAATTAAAGCCAAACTTGAGGCAAAAATAGCCAACCAGGCAAAGGACAACCACAAAGTCTTCTTTTAATGGTGTTAGAAACCTTAGAAACAACCCCAGTGCTAACAGTAAATTACATCACATACGTAAACCCAGAGGACATAGGCAATCTACTAGTGGATACATTTAGCTCTAATTCCACCCCCTCCCCTCCTATATTCCCAGATTACTTGCTCACATCTACACCCCACCCTCAAATCCCCCTTGAACAAGTCCTCAAGGCACTATCCAAAGCCAGAATCACCACTTCTGTAGGCTAGATAACATATTGGGCTGCTTACTGGCCAACCTGAAACAGGACCTGTCAGACTCCTACAGACACTATTAAATGCCAGCCTCCAAAACAGGCTGTGTGCTGGATGCTGTGAGAGCAACTGTCATCCCCTTGCACAAAGGTGGGGAAGTTTAACCAGCCTCATCTGTTAGGCTATGGAAAAGATCACTATCAAATTAATAAATAAGGACATACAGTACATAATCTACAAACTCTTGACTCATGCCAATTTGGATTTGCCAAGGGAAGAACCCGCCTGCTTAGCCTGGATTCAAATGCTGGCGGATACATCACTGTCAGCCTAGATGGAAAGAAAAAAATATATGTGGAAACAAATCCCACCAAAAATGCCATAATGAAAGAATTTAAATGCTGTGTCAATAGCATTTATCTGATTTTCCTGTAAAGGATCCAAAAATACTCCACAGTATCCATAGAGGTTAAATCAGATTTAGTGGAAAATTGTAAAACATGATATGCTTGAAAAAGTAATTTTTTTTCTAATTTGAATCAGTTTTTATCTGCTAATAAAAAGGTATAGGAGTGAGAGGCACATGTAATCCTAGTAACCATGGTGAAGTTAGGAAAGGATAGAATTAAAAAGTTGAGAGCTGTTAAGCAGATATAGATTTGGACCTACAGGGTATGCTATTTAAGTTTACATAGCTGAAAGAGAGTTTATCTAAGCAGTCTATTGTTAATAATTGCTCCCACTTCCCCATGTTCTCCTGACTATCAAACTCTGGATCTTCACTTATGTGGGCAAGTCTCTCTGTAAACATGACACAGTGACTAATGTATTGTCGCACTACTAGCTTGTATACCAGATAATATATACAACATTTTCAGTAGTCTCCAGTGAAGTAAAAAAGAATGCCACTAATGCTTTGTGTTGCTTAGATTCTGCAGCCTCATATCGGCAGTCCATTACAGTGCTATTTCTGTTTTCCATTTTCACATTCCCCTTCTTCATTGCTTTATCACTTTCTCACTCGTCCTCTCTGCTGTCATGCCTTTTTCTTCTTTTGACTCTTCAACATCTGCTAGAAACTGTTTCCGTGAGTCGATTTATGTATTTTTGCCACCTTTATTCCTGCTTCTGGTGTCTTCTAGATTAGTTTTACCCTTAATGGCCTTGTTGTTATTTCCTTCATTATTTGACATGTCATCATTAGATCTTGACTTCTCCTCTTTCTAATTCATATTCTGCACTTTGACTTCCTTCCACTTGCAGCAACTCAATCCATGCTGTTCTTCCATTTAATATGTTTAAACGTTTCTAGCTTACCTTTCTTTTTCTTCAACATAATTCTTGGACCATTTCTCATTTTAGCCAGTTTTCATTGTTACTCTTCTCATATTTCTTATAACAAAAATATGCATTTTATACACATACTCCATTCCTGATATTATCCATATACCTGTTTAGTACATTTTTTCATTGTTTACTTCCAAAAAACTATAGACCATCTTGCATTATCACACCAGTTCCATATGTAGCCTTCCCATTCCTGGGATTCCTGGCATTCATAGTAAATGGCGAAGCACACATCCTTGTCCTGCACTGAGTGCTTGAATTGTGCTGCTGTGCCATTTAGTAATTCATACTCATGCATATTCATGCACATTCCTACAAGGGCAACAACTAATTATGCTCGAATTTGCATGACTATGAATTGCTCCACTGAGCAGCTAAACAACTGCACAGTAGAGTACCTCAGTGTTAAGAAGTAATGCACAAGCAGTGACATCCCTAGAAACAAGTGCATGCAGACACACACACACACACACACACACACACACACACACACACACACACACACACACACACACGCACACACAAGCACACACACGCACACACACAAAGACACACACATGCACACACGCACACACACACACACACACACACACACACACACACACACACACACACACACACACACACACACACACACACACACACTGTTTGACATCCATGCACAACCCCACTCACTAACCGACCCAGTATCCATACATGCAGTGACATACACACATACACTCCCATTCTTTCATATGACAATTTATCTACATCTTCAGTCAGAGCAGGCAGAAGTGTTTCCCAGCACTGAAAAAAAAGGTGTGCATGGCAATTACTCCTTCTCAGTCCTGGTTTGTACAGAACTTGAGCAGTATGGACGTCTATGAATGCTGTCCTTTGTTAGTCTCCTAACAAGGCAAAGCACTGTGAGGCATATTTACATAATCCTGCCCATAAACTACATTTACATTCAGATGTATGAACCTCACTGCATAAAAGCATAGATCTCAACCTTTTTTCCAGAATGAGGAACAATGCAAAAAAAAATAATAATAATAATTAGGCAAAAGGCCCCAAATTAGGGTCAGTTTTCAAATGTTGATACTATTAATTCAGAAAATGTCCACTTTTAGGACAAGTGGAACACAATTCTGAGTCAGAATTAGGGTTGTCCCTACAAATTAAAAGTAGTTCAGAGAAATGTCTAAAAGTGCATAGTTATGACAGTGTCCATAGGTACATGAATGGGAATGGTGCCTTAATCGTCAGCGCATATCCAAATCAGGTATTTAATTTAAATTTACTGGTGTTTCCTTTTCCTGGCAGAACAAACATCACAGACATATTTGTGACCAAATTACACACCTACAACTGATGCAAACATTCCATCCTGGGAAGCACCACTGTAGTATTTTAGACTTTTGTGTCAGGAAAAGAACTATGAAATTATAATTTCATGTACGATTTTCTGACATTGATTAGGAATATTATTTGTTGTCAGATATAACTCTTGGTAAGTTATACATACCTCTCAACTGTCCAGATTTTTGCAAAATGCCCATCTTGCCTCATATTTTGATTTTTTTCTCAGTGAGAATGGAACTCACTAAATAATGATCGACGTTTGAGTTTCAGACTTCATATCCTTTAGAAAATGCTTGCTAATGTAAAATCTGTTACTCTATCAACTTTCTAAGTCTGTAAGAACAACATTTTAAATATATCTCTGATTATTTTGGACCTTTGTCCCTCCATTATTTTTGGTTTTGTCCAGATTTCTTGCACTAAGAGGTTGAGAGGTATGGGTAAACAATGCACGCATAATGATGTCATTGGAAAACTCCTGCCCTTTTTCAAGCAGCTGATGGGAGAGTAAATTGACAATATTGCATGAATATATTTTTCTAGTTGATAATTTGATATGCTGTATAATGTTACTTGTTTAAATTGTGTCTGATGAAAATAAGGAAGGTTAAACTGGGAGATAAAGGAATACAAGATGATGAATTATACCTGGGAGGGATAACAAAATAACATACATTTATTTATTCATTTACATTTGTTTACTGGGGTAGAACACTGATCAAACAGTAACCAATTACAGGCTGAGCTGGGGTTACATCATAACGTAACAAAACAATGTATGGTATACAAATTACCATGATTTATATTTATGAGTAAGCATAGTAAATCCAGCAAACAATATATGCATAGAAGATCTATCAAACCAAATATGTGGACAGTTACATATGTGGAATAGAAAAGAAAGAAAGAACAGAGTTTAAGTAGATAGAGTAGAAGTGGTGGGATATGAGAAGTAGCAGTTAGGATAAGAAAGCCAATAAAGACCAGGGAGATGAAAGAGAAAACTAAATTATGCATGGTGGGTTTAGAACAGTAATGGAGTGGTACTCTGAATTACAGTTTAGGATGAGTGACTAATCAGGTTGATTAGGTATGTGGGAGGTAAAGGTACTACCCAGTAAGAGATATCAGTTTAGATGACATATCATTTAGATGGGCAGTTGTATGTAAATTGTTTTAGTAAGATCGTTTGAACTGTTGCCTATACAAGGAGTAATTAGTTTGATCAATTACATCAAGAGGAAATGACTACCATAGTTTTGGGGACAGTACATTGAAGCAATGACCAGTAGAGTACAGTCTGAGAGAAGGGTTTTGTAGGTAAAGACCGGCACTAGCTTGTTTATATGTTTGAGTGACAGAAAAAAGTTTGGGAGAGAGAGCGGAGATGCTGTTGAATTTGAGTAATGTGAAGTCTGACAGTTGGAGCAGACGGTTAACATGTGAGCTATATTTCCTGTGGTACACGGTTTGATTCCCTTAGCCTTCATTGGCCTACCATGTGACCTTGAACCAGAAAGTGTTTAGGGGCAACAGAAAATTTGGGTTAGGCTACAGACTGATCCCCTGAACTGCAAGTCTACTAACTACATGTGAACTTTTGAAGTATAAGGAACCAAAGAAGTATACTTGACTTGGCATATACTGGGAAACACTTAGCCTTTGAAAGATTAAGGCAGCGGTGTTCATTCCATGATGACTTAGATATAAGTCAACATATTTTATTGGAGAAAAAACAAAATTCACAGCAGCTTCCAAATAAAACTTGTAATCCACAAAATGAAGCAGCTTTTCAGGCAAAACAATAAAGCCCTGAGCAGGGCAAGCTTAGAAAATTGTGAAAAAACCCACAGACGGCTCAGCACACTTCAGTTCACTTTATTCCACAGAAACACAGCACATATGTTATTACAGTCAAGGACATGAAAGGACTGGGGGAACTTGTTTAATCTTTTATGCGTGCTGAATAACATTACCTTTTTTTGCTTTTTTTTTGCTTTTTTTGTTTTGGCATTGAGTGACAGTTTCTTAGAGTTCACCTACAACCCTCGCTAAATTCCAAGTGTGCAGTACTGTAGCTGAAGAAGGTCCTTTTGAAGTTCAGTTTCAATGGTATGATGTGAGGGATCAGACCTATAGATGACCATGTTCTACATAAAGTAGTGGTAAGTGAGGCAGGTCTAGTGGAAGTTTATTGATGAAGATGCTATTGATGTTGTTGTTGACACAGATTTAAGGCAGTCTTCCTATTACTTGCCTGCTCTATGACAACAGGCATTAACAAAACATTAATTTAGCATTCAGATGCATAATATTAAAAATAAAGAGGCAGGGGGAAAATAACCATGTTAAAGAAAACAAGGTAAGAATAAAGGGGAACAGCTGATAGAAGATGTATCATGGAATGTCAAGGGTCTAACTCACTGTATAAAACTAAGGCTTTCCATAAGGAATTAAATAGACAGAAAAGAAAGTTTATTCTATTACAAGAGAGAAAAATTGGAGCAAAGGGGGTAATTGGTCTTAAAGTGCAGGAAAAGTTGGGCAGTTTACAGCTGTGCAAGAACAATAATGCAGAGGGTGATCATTTTAATCCATGAATCATTAGACTGGGTGAAGGAAGGCAGTACAAAGGATGAAGAGGGAAGATGGATAATTTGTAACGTAGCCAAAGGATGAAGGAAGATGATGATAGGAATTTTTTGGAACAAACAAAGATAACTCTCATATTTACAAAGATTTTGAGAAGTAATCAAATCTCAGTTGTGAGATAATATGATTACTTTGACTGGGGGATTTTGTTGTAGTAAGTGGCCCTGTGATGGATAGAATTCCAGCAGGTAGGATATAATTACCAAACTGTGGACAAAAGTTAATTGAAGGAACAGCTGAATTAATAAACTGGACTATACATATGCAGCAAATAGGGTGAGGTGTGCCAGTAGAATACATTTTGGCAAGTGTCTACGAATAGAGGTAAATCACTGATCTAGTACTTTGTCACATCTCTCTGCTATCCATATTATGTTAAACAACAATATAGGGACTAAGAGTGAGGAATGGAGATTGGATCTACTTTTGTTAAAAAAAGAGGGGCATGGTGGGAAGGCTAACCATGTACATTTTGGAAGAAATATCCAAACTGTGGGATCTCCCTAATGTTTTGAGAGGGAAAAAAATGACTTAAGAAATATTGGTAAAAAGCTTGGCAGGAAGAACTAACTGGGAAAGAAAAGCAATATAAAATGGGCCATTGTCAGGAGAGAACCTTATTAAGACAAATTATAATCCAGAAGGACAATATTAAAGAAGATTTTATTTTTAGAAACACATAACAATTGGGAGAGATATTTACAATTGTATTGGTCTCAGCAGATCAGTTCACCAACATTTCTAAACTGCATGTTACAGGACAGAAGAAGGGCTGTGATTATCCATGCTTTCCAAGCAGACATGCTTATAGCCAAAGTATTTTTCATATAAGGAAAAAAAGCAAACGATGAATCCCAATAGTTCCAGTGCTATCTCATTACTGAATTCTGAAATCAATATTTTCGCAAAGTGCTAATAAACAGACAAAAAAAGATTATTGGACAGCTAACATTAAATAGATAGTACGCGTATATTAAAGGAGAGATCTTAACCTAATTAGATCATGGCTTAATATTCAAAGCTTTGTCCTGAGAATGGACAAGCCTGTGGCTGCATTGTGTGTAAGTTTTCATATAGAGTTTGACTCTATCACTTGCAGTTTTGTTTTGGGGTACATTACAAATGTTGCACTTCCCCAAGAGTGATGTACAAAAATGTAAATCACTATATAGTGTAGATAAATGCATACATTTGCTCCAGTGGAATAAAGTCTGTAGCCATACATCTCAGGAAGGGCAATCATCAGTAGTACCTGCTCTTACTTATACTATTTAGGTTGGCTGTAGATCCCCTAATATAGTATTTAAATCAACACCTATCACATGTAGGTATCTATATCCCAGGGATAGGAGATTTTAGCTCTATGTGCTTTGCAGACAATGCAGTCTTTTGGATTTCTTACTGCACAAAGTTTTATATAAAGCATAGTACAAACTTCAAATATATTTGCTGAAATCCCAGGGTTTCCTCTCAACGTCAATACAGCAGTGTTTTTTTTGTTTTAAATACAGATGAAACTAGGGTATGGCAAGAAGACAACCACAGTCCATTCTGCTCTGTGGCTGAGGTAAAATACATGGGTGTTCATATCAAAAGGAACTTGGGACTAATTATGGACAGAAATGATAGTTTAGTCTTCAGAGATTTAGAAGAAAAAAAGCAGAAACTAGAATAAGTTAAACTTACCCTGTCCAAGAAGGGATAAGATAATTAGGATGTGTTTCCTACCCAAGTATATCTTTTTAGTTAGGTACATTCCATATGTGGATCAAACCAGTTTTCCAAATAAATGTCAGAAATAATTTATGCACTTCTTGTGGAATGATAAGCCACCAAGAATCGGTAGAAGAAAGTTTTTTGTTCACGGCAGAAAATGGAGAACAGGATTTTCATATCTTACAGCATATATGATGGCAGTAGTGGTATGGTGATACTGCTGAAGCAGATTGGCTGAAAAACCTGTGTGAAATGCCAAAGAGTCTTGGGACATATATCAGCCATCAAGAACACCTCAGAAGGTTTAAGACACAAATGTATGGGAGAGCAGGACAATTAGTTAAGTGTCTGAAAAGGGGGTCACAGGTTAGGGGCTGGGAACTTTGAAAGCACTTATGGGGTACACAAAAGTGTAAAGTAGATAACAGGAGGTCATATCAGGGTGATTGGGCAAGGAAGACTATCTGTTATATCAAGGATCTGGTAAACAAGTACAGAGGAGCAAGAGTTCTAACCTTTCAGGAGTTATCTGAGAAAATGGTGGAAGATTTAATGCTGGCAATATTTCCAACTAAGGGCTGAGACTCAGAATATGTGTATGGTAGACAGGAGGGAGAACAACAGCCCCTGCAAGTAAGGCAACTTCCAGGTCCCAAAGTAGTATTCCAAAACCGCATTGACCAGCAGACAGTGATGCAGACGGTGAGGGAGAACCATAGAATAAAATTCAACAACAATGCCGTCACACAAGTACAGAAACCATCAATAAAGAAATGTTGTTGGTGGCATGTGAGGATCAGTTATTAAAGTTTAAAAGAGTCAGAAGAGGAGATAAACATATAGACAATGCAAAGAAATGGAACACCATTCTGAGAAATATGGATAATAAATCTCCTACCATCATCTCTTTTAGTCACTTGAAATGTTATACAGATGGTATTTAACTCAAGTCCCAAAACGAGTCATGCTGGAGTTTTGGAGAAAGTAAAGCTGGGTATATGCATATGATATGGCAGTGTGAAAAGCTTCCTGATAATTGGCAGAAGTTAATAGGCACAATTAAAATGGCCACAAGTCTGCCAGATAATATGAATATCATGTTATGGCTTTATGAAATATTGAAAAATGACAGAAGAGTAGAAAAAGAAGTCATGACAAGGGCATTATATAAATTACAGCTGTGCGCCCATCTAGATGTTTAAAAAATGAAACTCCACTTAAAAACTGGAAGAAGATAGTACTGGCATATCTGAATAAATTACATGTATCATATTTTAAGAAAATAAATCAAAAGCATATTGAGGAATTTGATTGTATTTTTTATAAAATGGTTATATGTATGGAGAGAAGAGCAAATCATATAATGACTGATAAGAACTTGGGGAAGTGTTGAAATATTCGGTTTACCTTTACATGTGCGTAATGCACATGAGTGAAATACAAAAGTCCAAAAGGACTTTTTCAAGTTTTCGGAAGGCCAAAACAGAATGCATCAAATGTGCAATGAGCGAATGCATAGTAACATTCGCTCATTGCAGATTTGGCATTTTTGGTGCGAGGTGCACTATACTGGGGGTCGGGAAGTGGACCCTTTCCCCACTGTAGTGCGACCTCGGAGTTAGAATAATAAAGTAGGGGAGGTGTAACCCCCACATGAGGGTGCAGAGGGCGCAGCCCCCCCTGCATTATGCTTTGTCTTTGAACTGAATGTTCGAAAATCAGCAAATCTGGATTTCGATTTGCTGATTTTTGAACTTCGGTACAAAGCGGACTGACAATTTACATCATTCCGGTTCACACAAAGGGCAATTCGGTAGATTGATTTTCAACCTTTCAAAGGTAAACCAAATATTTTCCATGTTTTGATGTGCTAAAAATTAACATTGTTGTCTGATTTAAAGTGTAAAACACAACATGACCATACCATTTTATTGTTATAATTTGTGGAATGTTTTTGACTACTGTAGTGATGTTAATATATGCTTATTCTAATAAAGTTTTACTTCATTTAAAAATGCAGGTAGTAATACTTACAGGCAGTGAGGGAGGGTCTGCAAATCAGGGCATCTTATGAAGTATGCAACACAACATTTGCATGCCTTGCATACTTCACAAGCTGAGAATGAATAAAGACCAGTACCTTTATTCCTTTCAGTGCAGATTGCTGAAATTACATCTTTCATGTTTTCACTCTCAAACTTTTAATTCACTTCATATTTTCACTTTTAATCTTAAGCTCTCATGATCAAGCACGAAACTTAGTTTTGTAATAGATATTACATTGTTTTCTCAAATGCTAAATTATATCCTTTCATTATTAAAAGCAATGAGATATATTTCATATTTGATTATAGCAATGGAAAAACATATATAATAGATCATTACTTGCTATGTTTAATGCCCTCATACCTTTTAAACGTAAATTCACACTACCCTAAGTTCACAGGTTTGGAGGCTGCTACTAGGTAGTACAACATTTAAGCCTTTTTGAACCTAACCTTTGCAGTCCTATTAGCACACCCAACAGCTTACACCCACCCCCATTTCATAAGGGATAGAGGAGTGCGCTAAGACACAAGTTCGTTTGCAGTTTGTCATCTATTCATCTCAGTTAGGGTTGAAGATCATAAGGAACATACCTTACATTATAAAAATGGGACTTTGCTCCACAGGTGAGGGATTCTTTGGAAGAGAAATCCGAGATGCCCACCGGTCCTATTTATCTTGATGTTTAGATGTAGGTTCCTCAGACTTATATTTGTGTTAATACCAGTCTTGCGAACATGTAAAAGATAAAGCAGGATTAAGTAATTTACGGCTTTGTATGTCAAGCATTGGTCATTACATAAAAGCCAGTATGAAATACAGAAGAAAGAAGACTGGGCTTTTCGACACAACATAAGAGGCTCATACCTAAGATTATTTTTTTGGTGAGAAATAACTTGTTTATTTTCAACTTGACATAGATGTTTTCTTAGGTAATAATGAAAGACACATTTTATTCCAGTAAAAGCTTGATGAGGAATGCATGCAGAAGAAAGATAAACTGAGAGGAGATGCCCTTTCTAATCACTTGATTTCCTAATAAAGTGGACACTTAGGGGTCAAATGAGAGAAATCATTATCTATGATGGCTCCTAGGTGTTCAGCTGTGTCTGTTTTAAGAGGGGTGTCATTTATATGCTAGGTATCTGAGAGTTTCTGTTATGATGCTACATTTGATTCAGTTTTATGCCACAATCCTGGCACCATGAGTTTGCCTGAGTTAGGCCCTCTTGGAAAATATTAGTGTGTTCAAAAGAGATGGTGTTGGCTCCAAGCTTATAAACACCCATAGCTATGGTTAGACAGACAGCTTTGATATCAGATTTGACAGCAGAGAATAAAATGTCAAACAGAAGTAGTAACAAAACAGCACTTTTGGTACACCACTGGTGACAAGTATATTAGGGGGATATTATGCCATCAGCTCTAATAGGATGGTATCCATCACTGAGCTAGTTGCAATCCAAGAGGTTACATAGGTATTTATTCTGAACTATACCAGATTGTTCATGATGCCAAAGTGGGGGTATACTGTAAGATACCCTAGCTAATTCAAAGTAAATTACATGAAATTGCCCACAGTGGTGTTTTTATGACTCTAAGACACTGGATGAGTTTAATAGACATAATCTTTTACAAGGTCATATTGGTTATGATCTAAGGTCTGCTAGTTCCCTATGTTCTTGTTTATGAGGTTCCCTGATGACACATTGCATCGCTTGCAAGTGACGCTGGTCAGACTAATAGGTCTACAACTTCCAAGTCTGCGATGGGGCCTCCCTTGTGGATGGAAGCTGCTTCAGCTGCTGTTTAAGCTTCTGATATCTTGTAGAGAGACTAACATACAGAGGAGGCCTGATACAGAATACTTTGTACTGACCAGAACAGCCTAGTACATTATCTGGACACATAGAGATGGTACTTTCGGTCCTGGAAAGTGCTTTTATTATTTGTTCAGAGGTGATTACCAGGAAGAGGGTGCAGACTGGATACTTTGTAAAAGAAGATGGAACTGCGTTTATCTGCAAGGATACTAGTCATATCCTCAGGATTTGTATGGGTGATGCCATTGCTTAGTCCAATGATATTATTTTTTTTAATAGTAGAGTTTGTTAATAGTTGAGTTCTACCAGATGGATTTGTTTCTAAACTTGGCAGAGTATTTCAGAGCATGAGAGCATGAGCTTCCACACAAAAGTTGGGATAGAAGTATAAACTTTGGGTATATGTGACAGAATTTCCTATATGGTTGTCAAGGGGTGGTGGACTGTTAAATCATCAGAAGTCATTAATGACTGCAAGGAAGTTGGCCTTGGAGAAGTCACCATAGATGTTTGGATTGGTCATTGACATGTACTGGGACTGTAAGGTGAATAAAACAGCAACATGATCTGATTTGACCAATAAGGGAATGATAATGGGTCAGGATTGGGCATGGACGGTGTTGGTGAGTATAAGACTAAATATTTTGGTTCTTCTAGTAGAAAAGTGTACTTTTTAATTGGGAAAGTGAAGGAAGGATTTAGTAAATTTATTTGTAGAGGTGTAGGTTTGTCAGTTTATGGAGCCATTGTTAATGGTCCCTAGAAAGATAGAGTTTTCCATAATAGAGAGGATCTGTAGTTTATTAAGAAATGTTTCTGATTTGTGGCTATCATGGACAGGGTTCTGTAGTTGGCCAGGATGTAGTATGAGGTCTTGTTTACTGAGATTAAGATGTGATCCAGTTTGAGGTCATTGTCTTGGTCAGTTAGTCTGTAAGTGATGGAGTTTCAGAGAAAGACAGGCACAACATTACCAGTCTTACTGCTATGTACACCTCTGAGCCTAAATAGGTGATAGGAAGAAACGCCAGGTAAGGAGAGTGAGCACTGTCACTACTCTGAAACACATTTTCAGTGACAACACAAATATCCATATTTTCTTTTTAACCAACAGTGGATGTCCTGCCCCTTTAGCATACCATAGTGCAGGTAACCATAGCAATAGTCCTAATAAAAAAAGTCTTGGCTTTTTCCGGTTAGGTGTCGCTACAGCAGAACTCCAGTCCACTCATGATTGGCAGTGGATTTTTACAGTGCCAAGTTGCCAGCCCGATGCCCAACCTTCAAATAAGGGCATGCCCGTTCACGCTCGCACCTACCTGCATGTCTTTAGCGTCACTCAACCGTGGCAAGGACATGCAGACTCCACACAGAAGGCGCTCTAGCCAAGAATCGAACGGGAGAACCTCTTGCTGTGAGGCAGAAACACTAACCGCTGCACCGCCATGGCAAATAATAGTCCTAATGATGCTGTTATAATATACTTCCTATGTTACCTGTAATGTAAATGTTTGCCTTTTTACCTTTATAGATCATATTTCCACATTACATTTGACATACTGATCCTTGGAATATTTTTTTCATTTCACATACTTTGTAGATTCTACGTATTTAGTTTTTATAGATTTCAGTTTATTGATCATTCCACTGAAAAATCTATTTGCTATCACCTACTGGTATCAGTTTCTTAAAAGCTCTCAGTCTGTAAAGTATAGTTCAGTGTCCCTTGTCTCTCCTTCGCTACTACCTATGCTGTCCTCCAGTACAACACTAAGCACATGCAAGCACACACACATATACACACACACGCACACACACACATACTATATATAGTATGTGTGTGTGTATGTATATATATATATATATATATATATATATATATATATATATATATATATATATATATATATATATACATATATATATATATATATATATATATATATATATATATATATATACGTGTGTGTGTGTGTGTGTGTATATATACATTTACAATATACATGTTTACACTCACACATACTATCAGCTGATAGTGTCATCTCAAGCCACTGTTATTTGCAAAGAATCACTTTATATCATGGACAATACCTATGAAGTGACTTATACTCACTACCATAACACTTGAGATAGTTTTTTAAAAAATACAATATGAACAGCAGTCCATATTTTATATAATAATAAATATTTCTTAAACTCATACAGTTGAAAATTATTTGTGGCTTAATAGTGACCTGTGTTTGGAGCTGGATATAAAATTATTGTCAAGTATTTATACAAAATGTTAAGAAAAGGTATTCTCAACCATTCCAAGTGACATTTATCACTTCCTTTAGGTCCACTTGAAACACAAACATGGAATCATATAGAATGAAACTAATTATACTAAATTAGACACTCTGGTGCACTGTTTCAAGCAGTAAAGGTTTTACTTTCAGATACTGCGACTTTCAAATTAAATGTCAAACATAATTTGGCTCTGTAGACATGAAGTGTGCAATATGCCCTTTGAAAATGGTTGACGTCTCAGTTGCGTCTGTCACATCTGGTGTATGCTGAAAAGCTGCAGGAAAACAGGATCACTAGAAGATTGTTACCTATATGAAACCTCACAGTATGATTTATTGAATATGAAAAGTGCGATTTTATAAAGGTTACTTATTATTTCATTTACTTTTGTAGCAAACAATGAGGTGTTCTTGCTAAAACAGACCTCATACATATTCAAATGTCACTGTGTTTAATGTTATCTTTTCAAAAGCAATATTGAATCTGTCAGATGTCACAATGTTCTTAGCTTTTCTCTCCTGTAACTCCACTGAATGGCAATTATAAAATCTTAATGATAATTTACAAAAAAAAGTCCTAGTTCTGTAATAAGATTACAAGGTTATTTTTCAGATAGAAAATGAGCACTGCTGAATGTTTCGGAATTCAGATCATATTAACCCTGAATATTTTTCAGTTATCTTGGCCACCAGCCATGTTGGAACATTTTTCAGATACCTCTTACACCACCATGTTGGAGCATTTTCAGTTACACTTGCCACAAGCCATGTTATAAGATTATGAATTGAGTACAGTGGCATTGCTCAGTCAGAATTATACCAAGTGAAAAATGTTTGCTATCACATAAAAATAACAACTCTGATTTATTTTAACCTAGGCACGGTGAAAGTGGTAGGTCCTACATATACTTGAATCAGTATTCCTTAAATGATTCTTCCCATTATTTTTTGCAGGGAGGTAAGCACCCTGCATTCCCCATGTGGGAGCACACCCCAATACCCCCAAATTCCATTACGTTCACTCTGGGGTACTGCACCTATTTAGAACGTTATCACTGACAGGAAAGGTGACACCTGTATTGCTCTTTCTCTAAGGTGCACTAACCATGGACCAACAAGAACTTACTAAAAAGCAAGCACATACATGTCGACCTACAAAACGGTGAGCAATAAAATTGTCAGCAAATGCCAGCTTGAGCACAAGGGACAGTTCTACTCACCACAATAATTCTGCAAGGAAACATTTCCTAACTTCTGCTTCTGTTATTCTTCACATATGCCCTGGTTCATGGTGATCATTCTTTCATCTTTAAAAGGCTAGTTTGATAGTACAGCGAACATTCAAATAAAATATTAGCAGGTGTGTGTGTTTCTTTTCCACTTCCACTTCACTTTTTTATCTTAGATGTACAAATATTTATGTTTTGTTTTGTCTTTATTGTTTTTGTGCTCTGGTTTCAGGGTTTCTTTTGATCACTTATTTCTTGTGTCTTCTTCGTGGTATGCTCTCTTATGGTCAACTTTTCTTTCTGAGGTTTCTCAAGTGATCCACTCTGTCACTGTTTCTTGCTTTAGGTCAATAAGACCTTTTATTACTATATACATAAACATGCTGAAATGCTGCTGCCTTTTACTATTTTTTTTTCAAAATACTATCTCAACATTTGCTGAATGAATAAGTACGCGATGCTAAAGTCCTGTATGCTCAAAACAATATATGGATCCAAAGAAAAAGAAAGTATTTTAAATATTGTAACGCTGTTTTACAATTTTATGTACTGTCTGAGGAAGGGTTTATCCCGAAAGCGCTAACCTTGTTTTGCATCAATAAATTTTTAAGTGATTTTACTCCAGCAGCAGTGTCCTGATACTATCTTAACATTATTTGCTATAATTATTTCATACTTATATGCCGTATGTCAGTCATATTTGTTAACCTGAGAATGCCAGCCTCTAAATCGATACTAATAATAATTAAAGAAAAGAAAAGTTGTAATTTTTAGGATGTTCTTTGAAAAATGGGGCTACTGCCCTTTCCCCAGTACTATAATTTGCCTTTAGGAGATTTAGACAGATCAGAATTATTTAAAATACATGGGTAAATAAAAAAATATTAGCGGGCAGTATGCTTTTTTTTGCAGGAACTAAAAGAAGCAACTGACTGTATAGTGCAGTTCATTTCTATGTGTTTGTGCAGTTGGGTAGGGGGGTTACAGAAGTGGAGATTTAGCAACCATCAGATAATACACAATGCAATTTTGATGCAAGTATATCTATAGAAGAAAACATTCAAATTTTCCATAGTTTTTTACCTGATTTATTGCAGAATAAGAAACTAAGAAAGACAATATCTAGAAGTGCTAACACTAAGGAAATAGGGAAAAATGTGTGAATGCATGCATCATGCTATTCATAGTATGGTACTAGATATACTGCACAGGCTCAGAACTGTGAACATGCACAGTAATTAATGTATGAAGGAGATATTCTGATAAACAATAGAAGGGGTGACTATGCAGTGCTCAATTCTCAGCACTGAACAACTGATATGTACTCATTTTGGCACAAACAACTTCTAAAAATTCCTTCTCAGTCATCACAAGCTGTGCTACTTATACGTTTAGTTCAATGGTGCTGCAAAGTCTCCCTCAACAGTACACGCTCTACATTAACAATACTAGGAGACATTATCTTGGCAATAACAGCTAAATCCTGCTATAACTGTCATCACACAGCTGTACAGCAATTAAATATTAAAATTTTAAAAATGTATTTTAGGTCCTCTGAATGTAAACAGCATTACAACAATGCTCAGATTCAGTGGATGTGCAAATTAACAGATTGTTCATGCACCAAGAATGAATAGGCAGTTAAATTTTGTCTAAGTCATTTTGTTATAGTCAGTTTTATTCAGCAAGTCAGGAATTTATCTGGTCTAGTCCTTCTTTTTTTTATCTGTGAAGGACCAAATTTAACTTTAAGTAAAACCTAACATGCAAAGTAAAATACTGTTTTATTCATTCTTTTCCTTTCAGAAATTAATTTTACCTAAAAGATTATCCCACCTTCTCTAACCTAATCATTTGTGTTTGAATGTGCAGTCTAGGAAGCATGTCTTAAAGCTTGAATTTAAGTTCAAAATAATTATGTAGAGGCTCTCACTATTGCCATCCAAATTGCACACTACTACAAAAATTCCATTATTGAGTGGCGGACATAGGATATAAAAGCATGATTACAAAAGGAATTTAAGAATTAGAATCAACAACAGACTATTAAACCCTAATGGCTTGTCAAGAAATGTAACCAGCATAGTGTTCTGGAACTCAAGGGAACTCCGGAATAATGACAAAACACCATCTAATGTTATCACTGCTACCAATACCATTTACACAGGAGTTTCACACTTGAGATATGTGTGTGTGTGTATGTGTGTGGTGTGTGTGTGTGTGTGTGTGTGTGTGTCTGTCTGTTTAAAATAAGGACTTAAAAAAAAAAACAGGACTAATTTTAGTACCATATTCAATTGTGTTTTGATAAAAATTAACACATCAACAGATGTTGCCTGGAATTCAGAAACAGTCACTGTATCACTGTAGCCTGTAGACAGAAATATGCAATTCATAAGATGCACTGGGCGTGAGTGGGGAGTGGGGAAGGCCATGAAACATACCTGTCTGCATTGTAGGCTAATGGTGGTATGACAGCAATGAAATGACCAACATTATAAAAATGAGTGTCAATGTGTATGCAAATTAGGGAAAACAATATGATGGAGAATTTCAGAAATGTATAGTCTGCAACGAGAAATGCCACTGCCAATGAGGTTGAATGCAGTGAAATTCCATTATCAATGCAGGAGTATAGGAAAATTATGTTAGAGTTAGCCACAGCTATAGAAAATGTGCATATGCAACAGGCCATTACCGCTAGTAGCCATGGTGGTGTGTGTCATTATTCTTGGAGCCATTGTGTTTTATAGTCGAGATTAACATTGCATGGCTTTCATGACATTGCCACTGTAGACTGGTACCATGTATAGGAGCTTGTACTCATGTGTTGCCCTTCTCTGTAGGTCTGTGGCAGTTGTGGATTACCTATCCCAGTGGCTACTAAAGCATGTGTGGCTTTATGAATACAAGCTACATTGACCTTTCACTGACAAACATTGGAGGTATCCCAGGCACTGCCTCAAGAATACTCCATGAGTTCCTCGATGCCATGTTATAACATGTGGGGGAGCATATGTGGTTCCATCACACCGCAAGGGAGAGAACCAACACTATACAGGATATTTATGATATAGCTAATTTTTCTGAGGTGCTGAGGGCCATAGACTGCACTCACACTGAAATAAAGACTCCACCTGATGAGCTGGGAAGAAGGCATGTGAATTGTAAAGGTTACCAGTCATTAATTGCCACGTGGCTGCATAGGGCATTATCTGAATGTGTCTGAAGGCCACCCCGAAAGCTGTAATGACTCCCACTTATAGTATGTGTGATTTTTATCAATGGTTTGTGAGGGGTGATTTCTCCCTGGAACATCTTATTGGCGAGGATGTGTATGCCATTGAGCCCTAGTTGATGACACCCATCAGAAATGTACAGACCATGGCAAACAATAGCTACAGCTATATTGCTTCACAAACCTGGGTCATCTTGCAGTAAATGTTTGGGCTGCTGATGAATGCTTTCACTGTATCTGGTAATATGAAATCATCTGGGATATTTTTCAGATTCTCTTCATGATAGTAGCTCACCTTTGCAGTTTGAAATGATTCTACCCTTCCACATTAACACCAATATCTCCACATTTTGAAATTTTAAGCTCCCTAATGATGACAATCTTCCTTCTCATTCCTAACATTGAGTAGTTTATCCCACACAGGCTTCTAACTATTGACTTGGCGTGTGTTTTCTTCAGCATAACTATTCTAGGAATCCTCAGCATAGTGACTCAGGTAATTACGTTTATGTCCGCAAAGCTGTTATCCTATGGATGATGTTTAAGCTCAGTCACATGATACATACAGGCCACTGTGATTTTTCTACTTAAATATCAGAGATTATAAACATGCAGTGCTTATAGGCAACAAATAAATGTATACAGACATTTTGTCAAATTTGGTAAAGTAACTTCTCCCACAGTAAACAGTGCTGCAACTCTTCAGTTAGGGTTTCTGAGGAGGAATAAGTCAACTGCTAAATTCTAGTCAAAGTGTGTCAATGTCAAACACCCTCCACACCAGCATATCTAGCATGTAACTTGAAAATTAATGAAGACTCTAGTCCCATGAAACTGTTGCATCTTCTGCTGGTCTGTAGACATTAAAATATATCCAGTATATTATCTGCTGAATTCCCATATCAAAGAAATTGGAAAGCCAAAAGCATGTCTATCCTCTAAGATCAAATCTCTTGGAACTACTATCTTTGATGGCTTCATTTCACATTCATCCATCTCATTTGTATTGCCCTGAGCTTACCAGCTGCCTATTCATAAGCTATACATACCTGTCAACTGTCCAGATTTTTGCAGAATATCCAGATTTTTGCCTCATTATTTTTGGCCTGTTCCTCATAAAATCTGCAGTCTTCTGGCAAATCATTGATGACTGAAGTCATTAAATAATACTAAATAATGACAGATATTTCAGTTTCATACTTCACATCCTTCAGAAAATATATAATAATGCAAAACCTGTTATTCTAGGAGCAATATTTGAACTCTGTCCCTATTTTTGTGCCCCATTATTTTTGGCTTTGTCCTGATATCCTGCACAGAGAGTCTGAGATGTATGAAGCTACCAGGGAAGGGATTGTTCTTGTCACATCAGTGGGAAGCTATTATTATTATTCCCATTCATAATGATGGAACAGCTGACAAAATTATATATTGATAGACCAATTAGTTTGCTCAAGACTCCCCCCCCCCAACACAGTACTAGAATCAGTGGTCCTTAAACAATGTTTTGACTACCTGTTTTCAAATAATATCCTAACCAGCCTCGTGCATGTCTTTTTAAGAGCCATGATGTTGATCCTGCCCTCTTATCCATCTTCTCTCGGTCGCTATCTCTCTCTCTCACTCTCCGTCTCCCCATCTCTCCCTCTCAAGTAATCACAAGAGTGTAAATGAAGTCCAAAATGGACATCATTATTTTAGTTAAATCCAAGACATTTAAAGTTATTGTAGTGCATGAAGCAGGATCATTATGCTCTGATATACGGAAAAAGAGAAAACAGTTAATGCACCAGAGTGGCACGCGACCTGACCTTAATCGACAGGCAGTAAAATCTGCCAGTACTGTCAGGAAGATGGCAGTAGCAAACAAAAGATTTGTTTCTGCCTGCTATCCATACCTGTAACATGTCCCAGTTTCCTCAAACAAACTTAGTTGCAAGAATATCAGGATTTATTAGCATCCATTTTCCGAAGAATATGAACTCTGAAACTCAGATGTATGCAACTATTTAATGACTTCAGTCCTCAGTGGTTTGATCAAAAAACACATATTTTATAAGGAACAGACTAAAAATATGAAGCAATAATCTGGATATCCTGTAAAAATCTTGACAGTTGAGAGCCATGGAGGTAAGTGTAAACATTACAGACTGTGTTTCACTACCTCTCTGTCATTAATCACTGAGTGTTTTGTGGCTTTGAAAGCCGGGAAAACACTTAGCGATTTTTTTGCCCTATAACTAGTAATGCATGAAGGACATAAATCTCCATGTAATACAGAGAATTATGATCAGGTCTCCAATCATAAGCTTAAATTATGTGTTCTCAACATGAATGTCAAGATTCACCCTGAATTTCTTGTCATTCACATCTTGAACACATAATAAACAAGTTACAGTCAGCAACCCGATCATAATCTTCTATATCTACTTTCTCATCTGTCTTATGGCTGCAAGACCCAATACCTGAAGGTCCGTGAGTTACCATACAGGAAAAATAATGAGGGAATGAGCACCCTTCCCCTCTTGAACCTTATGCGGAGGTTCCTAAAGATGAAATTCTTGGCCTTTTTATTCTTCTTGGGCATATTTGACAACAAAATGTACTGTAGTAATACATGCCTCATTCAGTATGCCTGTGACTCCACTGTTCGCAGCATTTATAGCACCATCCCAAAGATTTTGCTCCACAAGCTTGAATTCTGACTGGAAGGTTTCCTAAAATTTCCTTCAGCTTTTCTAAAATGTTCATTATGGAGTTATGTAGCCAGAATGAAAAATCTTTTATAAAACTTATAAAACAACTCCGCATATGTCATCACCTCTGAAATGTGGTCCTGATAAATTTGTCAAATCAGTGAAATAGCCTTATGTTTTCCTCCATAATTCACAATAGTACGAGTAACAAATTTCACATACTGTAAAAAAAAAAAATCAAATCAAACCTTTAGGTATGCCATATCATTGTCTATATAACTCAAATATCCTATTAGAAACTTGCTAAATCTTTGGTCATTCCTATATTATTTAGCAATGCTGTATTATATGCTAAACTGCACAGGCTGACTGGCAAATTACAAAATGTATGCCATAGGGTGTCAAAGTTTGTTATAGAAACTGCCTCAAAACTCAGTACTGCACCAGATTAAAACCATTGCATATTCTGATCCAAAAGGCAAACTTAAACTGTTTCACCAACGCACACTATCACTCTTCTTTCTATCAACTTTTCACACTCTTGATTACCTCTTTGCCCCTTCTCCTGTTTTTCCAGAATCACAATCGCCCTTAGTTTTCTCTTTATACAAAATCCTTTCTGTCTTATCTGTTCCTCTTTACATCTTCTTGTTTATCTTCTGTCTCTGTTCTTTTCCATTATATACTCTTTCCAAACTCTGTTGTACTTCCTTTCCTAATCCCAGGTTCAACTATATCTTGTTGTCTCCTCCCTTTTTAACTATTTTCTATTTACTTTCTTCTCTTCCTTATAAGTATGTTTTATTATATATTCTTTTACTGCTAATCTTTAATGATATTAAACTTGTGAAATTAAAGCCAATATATATATATATATATATATATATATATATATATATATATATATTTTTTTTTTTTTTGTACATGCAGAATATTATCACTGGTGGTTGTACCTTTTGAAGCTGTTTTTTATTATACCTATTTGCCTTCCTCTCCACGTATACACTGCAAAAATATCCTAGTTCAACTCACCTTTTTTTCCAACTCTTTAAGTGTGGATCCAGATATTTCAGGCAGACAGTGGGAATAGCCAAGGCGGCAGCCATGGTTTCCAGCTTAGCAAACATAGCAATGGACAAATGGGAGGAACAGTTCATGTTCAACTCACCTTTTTCAGCAGCAAGCAGCTGTTACCTTCAATTTGCAGATGACATCTTCATTATCTTGGAGGGTGGTGACTCAGAACTCTAAGATTTCTGCAGATACACCAGTGAATCTACCACCTTCCTGAAGTTCACTACCCAACACAACAAGGGAAAGGTAAACTTCCTAGACCTAACCATCTACAAAGTCACAAACACCAGTCAGCATATGAATAACCTGTACAGGAAACCCACAAGAGTCAACCTGTTGCCCCACAACAACATGCACCCCAGAGTCACCAAAGAGAATGTAGTAAAGTCCCAGGGAATGACAATAGCAGGGGCATACAAAAGCCTCCAAGACTTCCTGAAGAATTTTGCTAAACTTGAAAAGGACTTCCTAGCCAGAGTTTACCTTAACAGAACCCTGTCCATAATTTAATAACCTGTTATTGACCTCAAGAAGCCAGACAACCCTTCAGCTTGTTCCATCCGTACTGTCCTAAGCCTAAGGAAACTAAACCATAAGAACTACTACTGATCCCACTTCCAGAACTGAGCCTTTGCACTGATGACCTTGTTTTTGCCTAGTTATTTTGCTTCTTGATCTGCTTCTGTTTATTTTTGTTTGTTTGTTTTTTTTTTGTTGTTGTTTTTAAAGATCATTAGCTTCACCAAGATTTCTTTAGCTATTATATGTGGACGCTATCATTTTTTCCTGTTTGGGATTCATATGACTACACAAGGACTCCTTGGCATCTTTATTGGTTAGCTTTGATCACTTCCAATGGCAAAAACTTCCTCAGACACAGATCAGCTAATTAAAAAAAAACAAACAACTATTTTGACCCCGTGCAACTTTCTGATCATGGTTGGGATAACATCACAAGCACTTATTCCAGCTGGTCACTCTTGCCCCAGTAGCTCGTGATCCCTATTTTAACCCAGTACAGTATGGATTTATTCTCTTTTGTAGGCTCTACATTATCATGTTTTTTTTACTGTGTAATAATGGAACAGGAACTATAGCATGGATATTGCTCCAGCCATAATAACACTTCCTACCAGTTAGCCACATAGTATGGCAGGCCCCCTCCATTCCCCGAAGCACACCACATTTTTCACTCAGGAACCAGGATTCTCTATAACCCCATAGATTCAGAAAATTTAGGTTCACATACTAATAGGTGATATTGCAATTGGTATTTGATTTTCACAATTGCATGCTATTTTATTTTATTTATTTATTTATTTATTTATTCCAGTTGGTGACCGGGGAGGTCCACTGGGCTCAAGAGCCCGTTTTCAGTGGAGGCCCGGGGAGAAAAGCTCCACAGTACAATGTTACATCATAATGAAAATACAAATAAAAAATACAAAAACTTAAAATACAAAGAAAAAATTATTTGTTTTAAGGTCAAAATAGGTGGAATTCCACAGACAGTTGGTAAAAGCATTCAATACTGAAGTCATTCATAGTTAAGCAACTAGGATGTTAAAAGAGTGTTGTCCTGGAGGATGATTTGTTTAATATTTTTTGGTCAGGGCTTAGATTTATGTAACTCCCACACATAGGGACTTCTATTGTCAGAGTCCATGGTTAACAGTCGCAGATAACCTAGTGACAGCTTTCTGTTGTGCACCCCATTAGTTGTTGGGGGTATTTACTAAGGTATAAAATATCTTCCTTTAGAGAATTCTTTACAGCAATGCTACCTTGGGCTAGCCATGTGGCTTGACTGGCCCTAGTTATCTCCAAATTAACCATGGTGTCCACTCAGGAAATGGCTGCAGCCTCCACCTCTGTTACTAGAGTTATTCCATTCACAGTCTGGTGTCATTATTAGGTGAAACCTCACCCTCAAACATGTTAAAAGAAATGCCTTTTAAAACAATACAAAACAGCCTCACAGACTGAGATGTAATATGACACTGTACCAACCCATTGAAAGACAACACCCACTAATTAGGAGACTGGCAAGCCCCCATCTCCCATTTAGAGCAATCAGGAAAGGTCACAAGCCAGACTGCACCCACACTTCCTGTGAGATTTCTGTATATGAGTGACAACACTAACTACTGTATTTCACTAAGCAATGCTTATCCATCATGTAAGCAGAATCCAAAATTAAAAAAAGGATTAAAACCAGTACTGAGGACTCTGGAGGAATTTTTTCTGTGTTATTTACTTTGGCAGATTTTTTGAATTATTTCTCGACTGTTTTTTTTCTGTGTTTTGGATCTTTTAAACTATTTTTGATATGGCTAATTGCTGGACTGTATGCTCTCTAGTTGCTCAGCCTCACTGATACCCTGTAACACGGGGGGGGTAGCTTAAATCTGTCAAAGTCACAATTTAAAAAAAAAGCCTTAACCCAAAGGGTTTTTAAACTAGGGTAGCAGTGTTAGGGATCATCCCTGGAAGAATTTGGCTAGCTATTAAAAGAAATATCAACAAGAAAATAAGTAAGCAAATAAGAGAAGCAACATTGCTACACAGGGAGATAACTCACGGCAACATATCATAGGATATACTATCTTCACAGCTACATGTGATCTTAAATGTCAGCTTTACTTCCTATTCAAAAGTACAGTCACTTTGATCATTGGCATCCTTAATTTCCTTAGGAAGGTATCTCCATAATAAAGGTGAAAGGCAAGAAAAGAAAAGGTCAGACGACCTGTTTCATGTTTTGTTTTTGGCCTAACCAGGAAACAGCACATTAAGTGAAGAATGAAGGTGAACAGCACTGTCTTGAGATGTTTCCAGTCCACAGGGAAGTAAGGTATGAATTTAAGCTTAAACATCAACAAAAAAGGACCAAGGTAAACTTTGCACATGGAAATAAATGATTTGCTATAATTATACGTATCAAACAATGTTCCGAAGAACTGGCTAAATTTTCGGGTTTATATTATAACATCGAAGTAGTAAAACATTGAATGTTATAATATCAAACCCAAAATAGCGAATGCTAAAAATATCAAAGCTGCACAACATCGAATTCTTTCCTAGGGAAAGAATTTGGTGGGTTGCTTCTGCCACTTCGCTATTTTCTCCACTGTGGTGCGAAGGTTATGGACCGGGTTAAGTTAAGTGTGCGAACGGACCAGGTTAAGGTGAGTGTGGGAATGGGATAGTTAGGGACCTTAGGGTTAGAGAGCAGGTAAGGTGAGTTTGTGATAGTTAGGGGCCCTAAGGTTAGGGACCAGGTAAGGTGAGTGTACGATAGTTAGAGACCTTAGGGTTAGGGAGCGGGTAAGGTGAGTGTGTGAGTGTGCGATAGTTAGGAACCTTAAGGTTAGGGAGTGGGTAAGGTGAGTGTGCGACAGTTAGGGACCTTAGGGTTAGGGAGCGGGTAAGGTGAGTGTGCGATAGTTAGGGACCTTAGGGTTAGGGAGCGGGTAAGGTGAGTGTGCGATAGTTAAAGACCTTAGAGTTAGGGAGCGGGTAAGGTGAGTGTGCGATAGTTAGGGACCTTAGGGTTAGGGAGCAGGTAAGGTGAGTGTGTGATAGTTACAAACCTTAGGGTTAGGGAGTGGGTAAGGTGAGTGTGCGATAGTTACGGACCTTGGGGTTAGGGTTTGGGTTAAGGTAAGTGGATAGATAGTAGTGTATGTACAGTTTAGTGTAGGGTCAGAAGTAGGATTTTAAGTGTATATGTGTGGATTACTTTTTTGGTGTGCTTGTGTTGTGTGTGTGTTTCTCGGAACAGCAAATTTTTTCCCTGGGAAAAAAATTGCTGTTCTGAGCTTTCGATTATATCACATTGCGACTTTCCAAGTTCAAGCTTATGGTGTTCGATATTTTGGGATTTCAGTTATGTGATACACACCCAAATTTTCAATTGTATTGGAATCATCTTATTTACAGAAACCCTGCAAGTGGTCTTTTCCAATGCCCATTGTTCAATTCATAGACGAAGCATGGTATTTCTGTGCATGATCAAGTGTATTTATACTGTTATACATCAGTAAACAACTGGAAAAATAATCCTCAGACTTCACTTCAAAGAGAAAACTCCGTTTAAATATCCAGCATGATTCCAAAATGAGCAGTGAAACTCTGTGGTTTGGCAGCCCCTCGGTGACATTGAGTGGACACTAATATGAGCTACCAATCAAGGCTATGCCACAGTGTTATCTGTGAAAGAATGCCAACATTAACAGCAATGGACAAGGTGCCACCTTAAGTTCATGCAATGTAAGGTCAAAGATTGTGTGAGCAATTTATTTATATAAGCATACATGGGCTACACACAACTCAGCCTGTAGCTCTGGACTGCAAGGAAATACCAGGGACAGTACAATTGAAAGGAAATAGCCATAGCTGTTCTGAATATGGCCAGGTTTATCATCCTGGCAGAACTATAATATCTTCCCACACACATCAGAACTGTAGCCACTGCCACATGTGGTTCTGTAAACATCACACTGACACAAGGATATCAAGAAGGACTTGTTCTCTAGCAGGTGGTTAGAAGGGCTACCATCTCACCTGTGATATTCTGTGTTGCACTGCTGACTTCTACCTTTCATAGGCAAAATCAGTGACCCTGTGGTGGCATAGAGGGAGGAGTTCTGGCAAGGATACCTATTAGCGTAGTTTGCATGGGATTCCATAACTGACTCTCACATCCATCAGAAAAAAGATGTAGGCCTTAGTAGTAAGACAGGCTAGTCAAGATTCTGCAAAAAAGAATGTATTTTTACCTCCTTAAACTAATATCTCCAACTCCTAGATCATAGGCTCATAGGTGTGTACTAGGCTAATGGTTATGGAGCCTTTACAAGCCTAGCCCATAGGATTATCCTGTCATCGTGCCACCCGACCTTAGTTCCTAGTGCCTCTGTCGAGTAGAACCACTGGAGTTATCCTTGGGGTG
>NC_056742.1:362874511-362962011 GCF_019279795.1 Protopterus annectens
TCACTGATACCCTTACAAGCACTCAAATTCCTCAAACCTGTCCTCTATTAGAATAAAACAGCTTTTATATAGGACAGAAATCTCCTGCAATCATCCATGCAAATGCATGCACTAGGAAACAACTCCTATCGTCAATCAGTAAACATGCTCAATGAAAATATGCTCTTGAGCAGTGACCTTTGATGATCCAACATTTAACCATTAGATATAGAACAAAGTGGATGGCACCCCATGAAACAACAGATGGTATAGTTATAGAACCTTCCAGACATATTACAGGCATTAGAAGCTGAAAATGGTATTTTACATAAAGAAGACTTGATTCTATTGAACCTCTCTACAAATATTACAAAGACAGGCTGCTGCAGCATTATTAGGGACATTCAAGAGGATTGATGGCTGGAACGAGGTTGCAGGAAATCTGTCAGAAGAAAAAGAATATTACTGTCAGCTGAATTATACTGTAAAAGTCGTGATGACCTGGGGAGAACACATGGCAACCAGATGAAGGACAGGAAAGAGATGGTTAAAATGGGAAGGACATCAGTGCAGAGTTAAGGGTCCCCTTCTATATGCTGTTATGTTCTACTAAGTTTATTTTTCAGTTTGGCAATGTCATGTCAGTCTGTGGTTTAATTCTAAAAGCTATTGTTTGAACATGTGTACTTTGGCTGTTGCCAGATGCATGCAATGACCAGTGTATATTGTAACTAATATTAATCCTGTTCTTTTTATTCATTTAAATGCCACACATCTTCCGATACATGTTTTGTATAGATAACATGTGTAAGCAAGATGCACATCAGCACACATTCACGTATCAGTTGTTCACAGCATTCATAGTTATTTATGCACAAGGTTTGACCCAGCCATAACTTGCATTCATCATTATACATGCATAAGTTTTATCCCACCCATAACCTACATTCACTGTATGCACAAGTTTTTTCCCAGCCATAACGTACATTCCCTGTATGGGCAAGCTTTGCCACAGCCATAACCTAAACTTATTGTCATATATGCACATCCTTCACCCCAGCTATAAATTACATTCCTTGTTATACAAGTACAAGCTTTATCCTAGACATAACTTACATTCATTCTTATACATGCACAAGCTTTGCCCATCAATAAACTACATTCATTGTTGTGTATGACAAGCTTTGCCCAGCCATATCCTACATTCATTATTATACATGCACAAGCTTTGTCCAGTCATAAATTGTTATAAATGCACAAGCTTTGCCCCAGCCATATCCTAAATTCATTGTTATATATGACACATTTGCCCTGCAGTAACCTCATTGTTATATATGCAGAAGCTTTGCCACTAGCAAAATCTAGATTAATGGCTATATATGCACAAACTTTGTCCCAGCATTCATTGTTATACATGTGCCATCTTTGCCCCAGACATAACCTGCATTTATTGTTATACATACATAAGCTTTACCCCACCATAACCTACTTTCATTTTTATACATGCATAAGCTTTACCCCAGCCATAACCTACATTCATCTTATATATGACAAGCTTTGCCCTGTCATATCCTACATTCATTATTATACATGCACAAGCTTTGTCCAGCCATAAATTGTTATAAATGCACAAGCTTTGCCCCAGCCATATCCTAATGTAGGTTATGGCAGGGCAAAGCTTGTGCATATCCTATGCTATATATGTACAAGCTTTGCCACTGGCATAACCTAAATTAATGGGTATATATGCACAACCTTTGCCCCAGTATTCATTGTTATACATGTCCCATCTTTGCACCAGGCATAACCTGCATTCATTGTTATACATACATAAGCTTTACCCCAGCTATATCCTACATTCATTGTTATATATGCACAAGCTTTGCCCTGCCATATCCTACATTCATTGTTACATATGCAGAAGCTTTCCCTGCCATATCCTACATTCATTGTTATATATGCACAAGCTTTGCTGTACCATATCCTACATTCATTATTATATATGCACAAGTTTTGCCCTGCCATATCCTACATTCATTGTTAGACATACATAAGTTTTACCCCAGCCATATCCTACATTCATTGTTATATATACACAAGCTTTGCTCTGCCATAGCCTACATTCATTGTTATATATGCACAAGCTTTGCCCGGCCATATCCTACATTCATTGTTTTATATGCACAAGCATTGCACTGCCATATCCTACATTCATTTTTATATATGCACAAGCTTTGCCCTGCCATATCCTACATTCTCTGTTATATATGCACAAGCTTTGCCCTGCCATATCCGACATTCATTGTTATATATGCACAAGTTTTGCCCTGCCATATCCTACATTCATTATTATATATGCACAAGCGTTGCCCTGCCATATCCTACATTCATTGTTATATATGCACAAGCTTTGCCCGGCCATATCCTACATTCATTGTTATATATGCACAAGCTTTGTCCTGCCATATCCTACATTCATTGCTATATATGCACAAGCTTTGCCCTGCCATATCCTACATTCATTGTTATATATGCACAAGCTTTGCCCTGCCATATCCTATATTCATTGTTATATATGCACAAGCATTGCCCTGCCATATCCTACATTCATTGTTATATATGAACAAACTTTGCCCTGCCATATCCTACATTCATTCTTATATACGCACAAGCTTTGCCCTGCCATATCCTACATTCATTGTTATATATGCACAAGCTTTGTCCTGCCATATCCTACATTCATTGTTATATCTGCCAAAGCTTTGCCCTGCCATATCCTACATTCATTATTATATATGCACAAGTTTTGCCCGGCCATATCCTACATTCATTGTTATATATGCACAAGCTTTGCCCTGCCATATCCTACATTCATTGTTATATATGCACAAGCTTTGCCCTGCCATATCCTTCATTCATTGTTATATATGCACAAGCATTGTCCTGCCATATCCTACATTCATTGTTATATATGCACAAACTTTGTCCTGCCATATCCTACATTCATTGTTATATATGCACACGCTTTGCCCTGCCATATCCTACATTTATTGTTATATATGCACAAGCTTTGCCCTGCCATATCCTACATTCATTGTTATATATGCACAATCTTTGCCCTGCCATATCCAACATTCATTGTTATAAATGCATAAGCTTTGCCCTGCCATATCCTACATTTATTGTTTTATATGCACAAGCATTGCACTGCCATATCCTACATTCATTTTTATATATGCACAAGCTTTGCCCTGCCATATCCTACATTCATTCTTATATATGCACAAGCTTTGCCCTGCCATATCCTACATTCATTCTTATATATGCACAAGCTTTGCCCTGCCATAACCTACATTCATTTTTTATATGCACAAGCTTTGCCCTGTTATATCCTACATTCATTGTTATATATGCACAAGCTTTGCCCTGCCATATCCGACATTCATTGTTATATATGCACAAGCTTTGCCCTGTCATATCCTACATTCATTGTTATATATGCACAAGTTTTGCCCTGCCATATCCTACATTAATTGTTATATATGCACAAGTTTTGCCCTGCCATATCCTACATTCATTGTTATATATGCAAAAGCATTGCCCTGCCATATCCTACACTCATTGTTATATATGCACAAGCATTGTGCTGCCATATCCTACATTCATTGTTATATATGCACAAGCTTTGCCCTGCCGTATCCTACATTCATTGATATATATGCACAAGCTTTGCCCTGCCATATCCTACATTCATTGTTATATATGCACAAGCTTTGCCCTGCCATATCCTACATTCATTGTTATATATGCACAAGCATTGCTCTGCCATATCCTACATTCATTGTTATATATGCACAAGCTTTGCTCTCCCATATCCTACATTCATTGTTATATATGCACAAGCTTTGCCCTGCCATATCCTACATTCATTGTTATAAATGCACAAGCTTTGCCCTGCCATATCCTACATTCATTCTTATATATGCACAAGCTTTGCCCTCCCATATCCTACATTCATTGCTATATATGCACAAGCTTTGCCCTGCCATATTCTACATTCATTGTTATATATGCACAAGCATTGTGCTGCCATATCCTATATTCATTGTTATATATGCACAAGCTTTGCCCTGCCATATCCTACATTCATTGTTATATATGCACAAGCTTTTCCCTGCCATATCCTACATTCATTGTTATATATGCACAAGTTTTGCCCTGCCCTATCCTACATTCATTGTTATATATGCACAAGCTTTGCCCTGCCATATCCTACATTCATTGTTATATATGCACAAGCTTTGCCCTGCCATATCCTACATTCATTATACTATATGCACAAGCTTTGCCCTGCCATATCCTATATTCATTGTTATGTATGCACAAGCTTTGCCCTGCCATATCCTACATTCATTGTTATATATGCACAAGCATTGCCCTGCCATATCCTACATTCATTGTTATATATGCACAAGCTTTGCCCTGCCATATCCTACATTCATTATTATATATGCACAAGCTTTGCCCTGCTATATCCTACATTCATTGTTATATATGCACAAGCTTTGCCCTGCCATATCCTACATTCATTGTTATATATGCACAAGCATTGCCCTGCCATATCCTACATTCACTGTTATATATGCACAAGCTTTGCCCTGCCATATCCTACATTCATTGTTATATATGCACAAGCTTTCCCCTTCCACATCCTACATTCATTGTTATATATGCACAAGCTTTGCCCTGCCATATCCTACATTCATTGTTATATATGCACAAGCTTTGCCCTGCCATATCCTACATTCATTGTTATATATGCACAAGCTTTGCGCTGCCATATCCTACATTCATTGTTATATATGCACAAGCTTTGCCCCGCCATATCCTATATTCATTGTTATATATGCACAAGCTTTGCCCTGCCATATCCTACATTCATTGTTATATATGCACAAGCTTTGCCCTGCCATATCCTATATTCATTGTTATATATGCACAAGCTTTGCCCTGCCATATCCTACATTCATTGTTATATATGCACAAGTTTTGCCCTGCCATATCCTACATTCATTGTTATATATGCACAAGCATTATGCAGCCATATCCTACATTCATTTTTATATATGCACAAGCTTTGCCCTGCCATATCCTACATTCATTGTTATATATGCACAAGCTTTGCCCTGCCATATCCTACATTCATTGTTATATATGCACAAGCATTGCCCTGCCATATCCTACATTTATTTTTATGTATGCACAAGCTTTGCCCTGCCATAACCTACATTCATTGTTATATATGCACAAGCTTTACCCTGCCATATCCTACATTCATTGTTATATACGCACAAGCTTTGCCATGCTATATCCTACATTCATTGTTATATATGCACAAGCTTTGCCCTGCCATATCCTACATTCATTGTTATATATGCACAAGCTTTGCCTGCCATATCCTACATTCATTGTTATATATTTACAAGCTTTGCCTTGCCATATCCTACATTCATTCTTATATATGCACAAGCTTTGCCCTGCCATATCCTACGTTCATTGTTATATATCCACAAGCTGCTGTTCTGCCATATTCTACATTCATTGTTATATATGCACAAGCATTGTGCTGCCATATCCTACATTCATTGCTATATATGCACAAGCTTTGCCCTGCCATATCCTACATTCATTGTTATATATGCACAAGCTTTGCCCTGCCATATCCTACATTCATTGTTATATATGCCCAAGCTTTCCCCTTCCATATCCTACATTCATTGTTATATATGCACAAGCTTTGCCCTGCCATATCCTGCATTCATTGTTATATATGCACAAGCTTTGCCCTGCCATATCCTACATTCATTGTTATATATGCCCAAGCTTTCCCCTTCCATATCCTACATTCATTGTTATATATGCACAAGCTTTGCCCTGCCATATCCTACATTCATTTTTATATATGCACAAGCTTTGCCCTGCCATATCCTACATTCATTGTTATATATGCACAAGCTTTGCCCTGCCATATCATGCATTAATTGTTATATATGCACAAGCTTTGCCCTGCCATATCCTACATTCATTGTTATATATGCACAAGCATTGCACTGCCATATCCTACATTCATTGTTATACATGCACAAGCATTGCGCTGCCATATCCTACATTCATTATTATATATGCACAAGCTTTGCCCTGCCATATCCTACATACATTGTTATATATGCACAAGCTTTGCCCTGCCATATCCTACATTCATTGTTATATATGCATAAGCTTTGCCCTGCCATATCCTACATTCATTGTTATATATGCACAAGATTTTGCCCTGCATATCCTACATTCATTGTTATATATGCACAAGCTTTGCCCTGCCATATCCTATATTCATTGTTATATATGCACAAGCTTTGCTCTGCCATATCCTACATTCATTGTTATATATGCACAAGCTTTGCCCTGCCATATCCTGCATTCATTGTTATATATGCACAAGCTTTACCCTGCCATATCCTACATTCATTGTTATATATGCACAATCTTTGCCATGCCATATCCTACATTCATTATTATATATGCACAGGCTTTGCCCTATCATATCCTACATTCATTGTTATATATGCACAAGCTTTGCCCTGCCATATCCTGCATTCATTGTTATATATGCACAAGCTTTGCCCTGCCATATCCTACATTCATTGTTATATATGCACAAGCATCACGCTGTCATATCCTACATTCATTGTTATATATGCACAAGCATTGCACTGACATATCCTACATTCATTGTTATATATGCACAAGCTTTGACCTGCCATATTCGACATTCATTATTATATATGCACAAGCTTTGCCCTGCCATATCCTACACTCATTGTTATATATGCACAAGCTTTGCCCTGCCATATCCTACATTCATTGTTATATATGCACAAGCATTGTGCTGCCATATCCTACATTCATTGTTATATATGCACAAGCTTTGCCCTGCCATATCCTACATTCATTGTTATATATGCACAAGCTTTGTCCTGCCATATCCTGCATTCATTGTTATATATGCACAAGCTTTGCCCTGCCATATCCTATGTTCATTGTTATATATGCACAGGCTTTGCCCTACCATATCCTACATTCATTGTTATATATATGCACAAGCTTTGCCCTGCCATATCCTACATTCATTGTTATATATGCACAAGCTTTGCCCTGCCATATCCTACATTCATTGTTATATATGCACAAGCTTTGCCCTGCCATATCCTACATTCATTGTTATATATGCACAAGCATCGCGCTGCCATATCCTACATTCATTGTTATATATGCACAAGCATTGCCCTACCATATCCTACATTCATTGTTATATATGCACAAGCTTTGTCCTGCCATATCCTACATTCATTGTTATATATGCACAAGCTTTGCCCTGCCATATCCTACATTCTTTGTGATATATGCACAGGCTTTGCCCTACCATATCCTACATTCATTGTTATATATATGCACAAGCTTTGCCATGCCATATCCTACATTCATTGTTATATATGCACAAGCTTTGCCCTGCCATATCCTATATTCATTGTTATATATGCACAAGCTTTGCCCTGCCATATCCTACATTCATTGTTATATATGCACAAGCTTTACCCTGCCATATCCTACATTCATTGTTATATATGCACAAGCTTTGCCCTGCCATATCCTACATTCATTGTTATATATGCACAAGCATTGCTCTGCCATATCCTACATTCATTGTTATATATGCACAAGCTTTGCTCTCCCATATCCTACATTCATTGTTATATATGCACAAGCTTTGCCCTGCCATATCCTACACTCATTGTTATATATGCACAAGCATTGTGCTGCCATATCCTATATTCATTGTTATATATGCACAAGCTTTGCCCTGCCGTATCCTACATTCATTGTTATATATGCACAAGCTTTGCCCTGCCATATCCTACATTCATTGTTATATATGCACAAGCTTTGCCCTGCCATATCCTACATTCATTGTTATATATGCACAAGCATTGCTCTGCCATATCCTACATTCATTGTTATATATGCACAAGCTTTGCTCTCCCATATCCTACATTCATTGTTATATATGCACAAGCTTTGCCCTGCCATATCCTACATTCATTGTTATAAATGCACAAGCTTTGCCCTGCCATATCCTACATTCATTCTTATATATGCACAAGCTTTGCCCTCCCATATCCTACATTCATTGTTATATATGCACAAGCTTTGCCCTGCCATATTCTACATTCATTGTTATATATGCACAAGCATTGTGCTGCCATATCCTATATTCATTGTTATATATGCACAAGCTTTGCCCTGCCATATCCTACATTCATTGTTATATATGCACAAGCTTTTCCTTGCCATATCCTACATTCATTGTTATATATGCACAAGTTTTACCCTGCCCTATCCTACATTCATTGTTATATATGCACAAGCTTTGCCCTGCCATATCCTACATTCATTGTCATATATGCACAAGCTTTGCCCTGCCATATCCTACATTCATTATTCTATATGCACAAGCTTTGCCCTGCCATATCCTATATTCATTGTTATGTATGCACAAGCTTTGCTCTGCCATATCCTACATTCATTGTTATATATGCACAAGCATTGCCCTGCCATATCCTACATTCATTGTTATATATGCACAAGCTTTGCCCTGCCATATCCTACATTCATTATTATATATGCACAAGCTTTGCCCTGCTATATCCTACATTCATTGTTATATATGCACAAGCTTTGGCCTGCCATATCCTACATTCATTGTTATATATGCACAAGCATTGCCCTGCCATATCCTACATTCACTGTTATATATGCACAAGCTTTGCCCTGCCATATCCTACATTCATTGTTATATATGCACAAGCTTTCCCCTTCCACATCCTACATTCATTGTTATATATGCACAAGCTTTGCCCTGCCATATCCTACATTCATTGTTATATATGCACAAGCTTTGCCCTGCCATATCCTACATTCATTGTTATATATGCACAAGCTTTGCCCTGCCATATCCTACATTCATTGTTATATATGCACAAGCTTTGCCCTGCCATATCCTACATTCATTGTTATATATGCACAAGCTTTGCCCTGCCATATCCTACATTCATTGTTATATATGCACAAGCTTTGCCCTGCCATATCCTATATTCATTGTTATATATGCACAAGCTTTGCCCTGCCATATCCTACATTCATTGTTATATATGCACAAGCTTTGCCCTGCCATATCCTACATTCATTGTTATATATGCACAAGCATTATGCAGCCATATCCTACATTCATTTTTATATATGCACAAGCTTTGCCCTGCCATATCCTACATTCATTGTTATATATGCACAAGCTTTGCCCTGCCATATCCTACATTCATTGTTATATATGCACAAGCATTGCCCTGCCATATCCTACATTTATTTTTATGTATGCACAAGCTTTGCCCTGCCATAACCTACATTCATTGTTATATATGCACAAGCTTTACCCTGCCATATCCTACATTCATTGTTATATACGCACAAGCTTTGCCATGCTATATCCTACAATCATTGTTATATATGCACAAGCTTTGCCCTGCCATATCCTACATTCATTGTTATATATGCACAAGCTTTGCCTGCCATATCCTACATTCATTGTTATATATTTACAAGCTTTGCCTTGCCATATCCTACATTCATTCTTATATATGCACAAGCTTTGCCCTGCCATATCCTACGTTCATTGTTATATATCCACAAGCGTTGCCCTGCCATATTCTACATTCATTGTTATATATGCACAAGCATTGTGCTGCCATATCCTACATTCATTGCTATATATGCACAAGCTTTGCCCAGCCATATCCTACATTCATTGTTATATATGCACAAGCTTTGCCCTGCCATATCCTACATTCATTGTTATATATGCCCAAGCTTTCCCCTTCCATATCCTACATTCATTGTTATATATGCACAAGCTTTGCCCTGCCATATCCTACATTCATTGTTATATATGCACAAGCTTTGCCCTGCCATATTCTACATTCATTGTTATATATGCCCAAGCTTTCCCCTTCCATATCCTACATTCATTGTTATATATGCACAAGCTTTGCCCTGCCATATCCTACATTCATTGTTATATATGCACAAGCTTTGCCCTGCCATATCCTACATTCATTGTTATATATGCCCAAGCTTTGCCCTGCCATATCCTACATTCATTGTTATATATGCACAAGCTTTGCCCTGCCATATCCTATATTCATTGTTATATATGCACAAACCTTGCCCCACCATATCCTACATTCATTGTTATATATGCACGAGCTTTGCCCTGCCATATCCTGCATTCATTGTTATATATGCACAAGCATTGTGCTGCCATATCCTACATTCATTTTTATATATGCACAAGCTTTGCCCTGCCATATCCTACATTCATTGTTATATATGCACAAGCTTTGCCCTGCCATATCATGCATTAATTGTTATATATGCACAAGCTTTGCCCTGCCATATCCTACATTCATTGTTATATATGCACAAGCATTGCGCTGCCATATCCTACATTCATTGTTATACATGCACAAGCATTGCGCTGCCATATCCTACATTCATTATTATATATGCACAAGCTTTGCCCTGCCATATCCTACATTCATTGTTATATATGCACAAGCTTTGCCCTGCCATATCCTACATTCATTGTTATATATGCATAAGCTTTGCCCTGCATATCCTACATTCATTGTTATATATGCACAAGCTTTGCCCTGCCATATCCTATATTCATTGTTATATATGCACAAGCTTTGCTCTGCCATATCCTATATTCATTGTTATATATGCACAAGCTTTGCCCTGCCATATCCTACATTCATTGTTATATATGCAGAAGCTTTACCCTGCCATATCCTACATTCATTGTTATATATGCACAATCTTTGCCATGCCATATCCTACATTCATTATTATATATGCACAAGCTTTGCCCTATCATATCCTACATTCATTGTTATATATGCACAAGCTTTGCCCTGCCATATCCTACATTCATTGTTATATATGCACAAGCTTTGCCCTGCCATATCCTACATTCATTGTTATATATGCACAAGCATCACGCTGCCATATCCTACATTCATTGTTATATATGCACAAGCATTGCACTGACATATCCTACATTCATTGTTATATATGCACAAGCTTTGCCCTGCCATATCCGACATTCATTATTATATATGCACAAGCTTTGCCCTGCCATATCCTACACTCATTGTTATATATGCACAAGCTTTGCCCTGCCATATCCTACATTCATTGTTATATATGCACAAGCATCGTGCTGCCATATCCTACATTCAATGTTATATATGCACAAGCTTTGCCCTGCCATATCCTACATTCATTGTTATATATGCACAAGCTTTGTCCTGCCATATCCTGCATTTATTGTTATATATGCACAAGCTTTGCCCTGCCATATCCTACGTTCGTTGTTATATATGCACAGGCTTTGCCCTACCATATCCTACATTCATTGTTATATATATGCACAAGCTTTGCCCTGCCATATCCTACATTCATTGTTATATATGCACAAGCTTTGCCCTGCCATATCCTACATTCATTGTTATATATGCACAAGCTTTGCCCTGCCATATCCTACATTCATTGTTATATATGCACAAGCATCGCGCTGCCATATCCTACATTCATTGTTATATATGCACAAGCATTGCCCTACCATATCCTACATTCATTATTATATATGCAAAAGCTTTGTCCTGCCATATCCTACATTCATTGTTATATATGCACAAGCTTTGCCCTGCCATATCCTACATTCTTTGTGATATATGCACAGGCTTTGCCCTACCATATCCTACATTCATTGTTATATATATGCACAAGCTTTGCCATGCCATATCCTACATTCATTGTTATATATGCACAAGCTTTGCCCTGCCATATCCTATATTCATTGTTATATATGCACAAGCTTTGCCCTGCCATATCCTACATTCATTGTTATATATGCACAAGCTTTACCCTGCCATATCCTACATTCATTGTTATATATGCACAAGCTTTGCCATGCCATATCCTACATTCATTGTTATATATGCACAAGCTTTGCCCTGCCATATCCTACATTCATTGTTATATATGCACAAGCTTTGCCCTGCCATATCCTGCATTCATTGTTATATATGCACAAGCTTTGCCCTGCCATATCCTACATTCATTGTTATATATGCACAAGCATTGTGCTGCCATATCCTACAGTCATTGTTATATATGCACAAGCATTGCGCTGCCATATCCTACATTCATTGTTATATATGCACAAGCTTTGCTCTGCCATATCCTACATTCATTGTTATATATGCACAAGCTTTGCCCTGCCATATCCTACATTAATTGTTTTATATGCACAAGCTTTGCCCTGCCATATCCTAGATTCATTGTTATATATGCACAAGCTTTGGCCTGCCATATCCTACATTCATTGTTATATATGCACAAGCTTTGCCCTGCCATATCCTACATTCATTGTTGTATATGCTCAAGCTTTGCCCTGCCATATCCTACATTCATTGTTATATATGCACAAGCTTTGCCCTGTCATATCCTACATTCATTGTTATATATGCACAAGCTTTACCCTGCCATATCCTGCATTCCTTGTTATATATGCACAATATTTGCCATGCCATATCCTACATTCATTGTTATATATGCTCAAGCTTTGCCCTGCCATATCCTACATTCATTGTTATATATGCACAAGCTTTGCCCTGCCATATCCTGCATTCATTGTTATATATGCACAAGCTTTGCCCTGCCATATCCTACATTCATTGTTATATATGCACAAGCATTGCGCTGCCATATCCTACATTCTTTGTTATATATGCACAAGCATTGCCCTGCCATATCCTACATTCATTGTTATATATGCTCAAGCTTTGCCCTGCCATATCCTACATTCATTGTTATATATGCACAAGCTTTGCCCTGCCATATCCTACATTCATTGTTATATATGCACAAGCTTTGCCCCGCCATATCCTACATTCATTGTTATATATGCACAAGCTTTGCCCTGCCCTATCCTACATTCATTGTTATATATGCACAAGCTTTGCCCTGCCATATCCTACATTCATTGTTATATATGCACAAGCTTTGCCCTGCCATATCCTACATTCATTATTCTATATGCACAAGCTTTGCCCTGCCATATCCTATATTCATTGTTATGTATGCACAAGCTTTTCCCTGCCATATCCTACATTCATTGTTATATATGAACAAGCATTGCCCTGCCATATCCTACATTCATTGTTATATATGCACAAGCTTTGCCCTGCCATATCCTACATTCATTATTATATATGCACAAGCTTTGCCCTGCTATATCCTACATTCATTGTTATATATGCACAAGCTTTGCCCTGCCATATCCTACATTCATTGTTATATATGCACAAGCATTGCCCTGCCATATCCTACATTCACTGTTATATATGCACAAGCTTTGCCCTGCCATATCCTACATTCATTGTTATATATGCACAAGCTTTCCCCTTCCATATCCTACATTCATTGTTATATATGCACAAGCTTTGCCCTGCCATATCCTACATTCATTGTTATATATGCACAAGCTTTGCCCTGCCATATCCTACATTCATTGTTATATATGCACAAGCTTTGCCCTGCCATATCCTGCAATCATTGTTATATATGCACAAGCTTTGCCCCGCTATATCCTACATTCATTGTTATATATGCACAAGCTTTGCCCTGCCATATCCTACATTCATTGTTATATATGCACAAGCTTTGCCCTGTCATATCCTATATTCATTGTTATATATGCACAAGCTTTGCCCTGCCCTATCCTACATTCATTGTTATATATGCACAAGCTTTGCCCTGCCATATCCTACATTCATTGTTATATATGCACAAGCATTGTGCAGCCATATCCTACATTCATTTTTATATATGCACAAGCTTTGCCCTGCCATATCCTACATTCATTGTTATATATGCACAAGCTATGCCCTGCCATATCCTACATTCATTGTTATATATGCACAAGCGTTGCCCTGCCATATCCTACATTCATTGTTATATATGCACAAGCTTTGCCTGCCATATCCTACATTCATTGTTATATATTTACAAGCTTTGCCTTGCCATATCCTACATTCATTCTTATATATGCACAAGCTTTGCCCTGCCATATCCTATGTTCATTGTTATATATCCACAAGCTTTGCCCTGCCATATTCTACATTCATTGTTATATATGCACAAGCATTGTGCTGCCATATCCTACATTCATTGCTATATATGCACAAGCTTTGCCCTGCCATATCCTACATTCATTGTTATATATGCACAAGCTTTGCTCTGCCATATCCTACATTCATTGTTATATATGCCCAAGTTTTCCCCTTCCATATCCTACATTCATTATTATATATGCACAAGCTTTGCCCTGCCATATCCTACATTCATTGTTATATATGCACAAGCTTTGCCCTGCCATATCCTACATTCATTGTTATATATGCCCAAGCTTTGCCCTGCCATATCCTACATTCATTGTTATATATGCACAAGCTTTGCCCTGCCATATCCTATATTCATTGTTATATATGCACAAGCTTTGCCCCACCATATCCTACATTCTTTGTTATATATGCACAAGCTTTGCCCTGCCATATCCTACATTCATTGTTATATATGCACAAGCATTGCGCTGCCATATCCTACATTCAATTTTATATATGCACAAGCTTTGCCCTGCCATATCCTACATTCATTGTTATATATGCACAAGCTTTGCCCTGCCATATCCAACATTCATTGTTATATATGCACAAGCATTGCCCTGCCATATCCTACATTTATTTTTATGTATGCACAAGCTTTGCCCTGCCATAACCTACATTCATTGTTATATATGCACAAGCTTTACCCTGCCATATCCTACATTCATTGTTATATATGCACAAGCTTTGCCATGCTATATCCTACATTCATTGTTATATATGCACAAGCTTTGCCCTGCCATATCCTACATTCATTGTTATATATGCACAAGCTTTGCCCTGCCATATCATGCATTAATTATTATATATGCACAAGCTTTGCCCTGCCATATCCTACATTCATTGTTATATATGCACAAGCATTGCGCTGCCATATCCTACATTCATTGTTATACATGCACAAGCATTGCGCTGCCATATCCTACATTCATTATTATATATGCACAAGCTTTGCCCTGCCATATCCTACATTCATTGTTATATATGCACAAGCTTTGCCCTGCCATATCCTACATTCATTGTTATATATGCACAAGCTTTGCCCGGACATATCCTACATTCATTGTTATATATGCACAAGCTTTGCCCTGCATATCCTACATTCATTGTTATATATGCACAAGCTTTGCCCTGCCATATCCTACATTCATTGTTATATATGCACAAGCTTTGCTCTGCCATATCCTACATTCATTGTTATATATATGCACAAGCTTTGCCATGCCATATCCTACATTCATTGTTATATATGCACAAGCTTTGCCCTGCCATATCCTATATTCATTGTTATATATGCACAAGCTTTGCCCTGCCATATCCTACATTCATTGTTATATATGCACAAGCTTTACCCTGCCATATCCTACATTCATTGTTATATATGCACAAGCTTTGCCATGCCATATCCTACATTCATTGTTATATATGCACAAGCTTTGCCCTGCCATATCCTACATTCATTGTTATATATGCACAAGCTTTGCCCTGCCATATCCTGCATTCATTGTTATATATGCACAAGCTTTGCCCTGCCATATCCTACATTCATTGTTATATATGCACAAGCATTGCGCTGCCATATCCTACAGTCATTGTTATATATGCACAAGCATTGCGCTGCCATATCCTACATTCATTGTTATATATGCACAAGCTTTGCTCTGCCATATCCTACATTCATTGTTATATATGCACAAGCTTTGCCCTGCCATATCCTACATTAATTGTTTTATATGCACAAGCTTTGCCCTGCCATATCCTAGATTCATTGTTATATATGCACAAGGTTTGGCCTGCCATATCCTACATTCATTGTTATATATGCACAAGCTTTGCCCTGCCATATCCTACATTCATTGTTATATATGCTCAAGCTTTGCCCTGCCATATCCTACATTCATTGTTATATATGCACAAGCTTTGCCCTGTCATAACCTACATTCATTGTTATATATGCACAAGCTTTACCCTGCCATATCCTGCATTCCTTGTTATATATGCACAATCTTTGCCATGCCATATCCTACATTCATTGTTATATATGTTCAAGCTTTGCCCTGCCATATCCTACATTCATTGTTATATATGCACAAGCTTTGCCCTGCCATATCCTGCATTCATTGTTATATTTGCACAAGCTTTGCCCTGCCATATCCTACATTCATTGTTATATATGCACAAGCATTGCGCTGCCATATCCTACATTCTTTGTTATATATGCACAAGCATTGCGCTGCCATATCCTACATTCATTGTTATATATGCACAAGCTTTGCCTTGCCATATCATATATTCATTGTTATATATGCACAAGCTTTGCCCTGCCATATCCTACATTCATTGTTATATATGCACAAGCTTTGCCTTGCCATATCCTACATTCATTGTTACATATGCACAAGCTTTGCCCTGCCATATCCTACATTCATTGTTATATATGCACAAGCTTTGCCCTGCCATATCCTACATTCATTGTTATATATGCACAAGCTTTGCACTGCCATATCCTACATTCATTGTTATATATGCACAAGCATGCTGCCATATCCTACATTCATTGTTATATATGAACAATCTTTGCCCTGCCATATCCTACATTAATTGTTATATATGCCCAAGCTTTGTCCTGCCATATCCTACATTCATTGTTATATATGCACAAGCTTTGCCCTGCCATATCCTACATTCATTGTTATATATGCACAAGCTTTGCCCTACCATATCCTACATTCATTGTTATATATATGCACAAGCTTTGCCATGCCATATCCTACATTCATTGTTATATATGCACAAGCTTTGCCCTGCCATAACCTACATTCATTGTTATATATGCACAAGCTTTGCCCTGCCATATCCTGCATTCATTGTTATATATGCACAAGCTTTGCCCTGCCATATCCTACATTCATTGTTATATATGCACAATCATTGCGCTGCCATATCCTACATTCATTGTTATATATGCACAAGCATTGCGCTGCCATATCCTACATTAATTGTTTTATATGCACAAGCTTTGCCCTGCCATATCCTAGATTCATTGTTATATATGCACAAGGTTTGGCCTGCCATATCCTACATTCATTGTTATATATGCACAAGCTTTGCCCTACCATATCCTACATTCATTGTTATATATATGCACAAGCTTTGCCATGCCTTATCCTACATTCATTGTTATATATGCACAAGCTTTGCCCTACCATATCCTACATTCATTGTTATATATATGCACAAGCTTTGCCATGCCATATCCTACATTCATTGTTATATATGCACAAGCTTTGCCCTGCCATATCCTACATTCATTGTTATATATGCACAAGCTTTGCCCTGCCATATCCTGCATTCATTGTTATATATGCACAAGCTTTGCCCTGCCATATCCTACATTCATTGTTATATATGCACAATCATTGTGCTGCCATATCCTACATTAATTGTTATATATGCACAAGCATTGCGCTGCCATATCCTACATTAATTGTTTTATATGCACAAGCTTTACCCTGCCATATCCTAGATTCATTGTTATATATGCACAAGGTTTGGCCTGCCATATCCTACATTCATTGTTATATATGCACAAGCTTTGCCCTGCCATATCCTACATTCATTGTTATATATGCTCAAGCTTTGCCCTGCCATATCCTACATTCATTGTTATATATGCACAAGCTTTGCCCTGTCATATCCTACATTCATTGTTATATATGCACAAGTTTACCCTGCCATATCCTGCATTCCTTGTTATATATGCACAATCTTTGCCATGCCATATCCTACATTCATTGTTATATATGCTCAAGCTTTGCCCTGCCATATCCTACATTCATTGTTATATATGCACAAGCTTTGCCCTGCCATATCCTGCATTCATTGTTATATATGCACAAGCTTTGCCCTGCCATATCCTACATTCATTGTTATATATGCACAAGCATTGCACTGCCATATCCTACATTCTTTGTTATATATGCACAAGCATTGCGCTGCCATATCCTACATTCATTGTTATATATGCACAAGCTTTGCCTTGCCATATCATATATTCATTGTTATATATGCACAAGCTTTGCCCTGCCATATCCTACATTCATTGTTATATATGCACAAGCTTTGCCCTGCCATATCCTACATTCATTGTTATATATGCGCAAGCTTTGCCCTGCCATATCCTACATTCATTGTTATATATGCACAAGCTTTGCCCTGCCATATCCTACATTCATTGTTATATATGCACAAGCTTTGCTCTGCCATATCCTACATTCATTGTTATATATGCACAAGCTTTGCCCTGCCATATCCTACATTCATTGTTATATATGCACAAGCATGCTGCCATATCCTACATTCATTGTTATATATGAACAATCTTTGCCCTGCCATATCCTACATTAATTGTTATATATGCCCAAGCTTTGTCCTGCCATATCCTACATTCATTGTTATATATGCACAAGCTTTGCCCTGCCATATCCTACATTCATTGTTATATATGCACAAGCTTTGCCCTACCATATCCTACATTCATTGTTATATATATGCACAAGCTTTGCCATGCCATTTCCTACATTCATTGTTATATATGCACAAGCTTTGCCCTGCCATATCCTACATTCATTGTTATATATGCACAAGCTTTGCCCTGCCATATCCTGCATTCATTGTTATATATGCACAAGCTTTGCCCTGCCATATCCTACATTCATTGTTATATATGCACAATCATTGCGCTGCCATATCCTACATTCATTGTTATATATGCACAAGCATTGCGCTGCCATATCCTACATTCATTGTTATATATGCACAAGCTTTGCCCTGCCATATCCTACATTCATTGTTATATATGCACAAGCTTTGCCCTGGCATATCCTACATTCATTGTTATATATGCACAAGCTTTGCCCTGCCATATCCTACATTCATTGTTATATATGCATAAGCTTTGCCCTGCCATATCCTACATTCATTGTTATATATGCACAAGCTTTGCCCTGCCATATCCTACATTCATTGTTATATATGCACAAGCATGCTGCCATATCCTACATTCATTGTTATATATGAACAAGCTTTGCCCTGCCATATCCTACATTCATTGTTATATATGCACAAGCTTTGTCCTGCCATATCTTACATTCATTGTTATATATGCACAAGCTTTGCCCTGCCATATCCTACATTCATTGTTATATTTGCACAAGCTTTGCCCTACCATATCCTACATTCATTGTTATATATATGCACATGCTTTGCCATGCCATATCCTACATTCATTGTTATATATGCACAAGCTTTGCCCTGCCATATCCTACATTCATTGTTATATATGCACAAGCATGCTGCCATATCCTACATTCATTGTTATATATGAACAAGCTTTGCCCTGCCATATCCTACATTCATTGTTATATATGAACAAGCTTTGCCTTGCCATATCCTACATTCATTGTTATATATGCACAAGCTTTGCCCTGCCATATCCTGCATTCATTGTTATATATGCACAAGCTTTGCCCTGCCATATCCTACATTCATTGTTATATATGCACAAGCATTGAGCTGCCATATCCTACATTTATTGTTATATATGCGCAAGCATTGCGCTGCCATATCCTACATTCATTGTTATATTTGCACAAGCTTTGCCCTGCCATATCCTACATTCATTTTTATATATGCGCAAGCTTTGCCCTGCCATATCCTACATTCATTGTTATATATGCACAAGCTTTGCCCTGCCATAACCTATTACTTGAACTGCCCATCGCTCCATATGCTCTCTGTGACTCAGCTGCCCTGCTCTGCCCAATTTTTTTTTTTTTAACTCTATCGCCCCCTTGCATTCAGAAGTATGCCTCAGTAAGCCATGCGTCTGTCTTTTTACCACTCAAAGCTTACAGTGTAGAGCAGCACACATCTTTGAATCCTGCCTAGAGAGTTAAATGGGTCTTACCACAGGACAAAGAGAAATGAGTTGATTTCACATAATTCTTCTTTTTTTTTTGGACATTAACAAAGAGCAGCTTGACAGTTTTTTTTTTTTTTGATACCTTTGAACTGTCAGCACTACTTTTACTCATATTAGGTTTACCAGACTTATCTGGAGAATGGAAAAGGATTTTCTGTTCATTATAATATGTCTTTCTGAGTACAAAAATTCGGAATAATATCAGCAGACATGGAGGGAGCAGTAACAATTTAATTAATGATTTTGTTCCTGTCCAAAATGTAGTTAGAGCTGCATAGCATTTGACATTAACAGCCTTAGGAAATGACTTACATATTTTACACTCTGAAACATTGTCATCCATTCCAAGACAAAAGAGTCATTTCTCCTGTTTTGTCAGCAACAGAAATATCCCTTACATATTCACACTTAGTTTTATGAAAGGAAAAAAAGGTAATTGAAAGAAATCTGGATCTGGTATATGGTATGACATTTAAGTGACCTTACAAGTGTGATGGTGCTGCTGTTCTATCACTTTTGTATATAATGGTCTTCATAATCTCCTGAATTTCATAGAACAATTCCATAAATTACCTTTTGATGTGCTTAGCTCGATTGATAAAGTGGTTTACAGAGCTGTAATATAAATTTCATTGTGTGTACATTTAAGTAATAATAAGACAAGACAAACATATTTTAAAAAATCCATTTTAAAGATTTTGTATGAAGGAGTTTTGCATTGTATGAACTGCTGGTTCTAATACTGAACACAAGGCAGAATAAATTAAACAAGTTATGTTCACAGACAAATAATCGTTAACCTGAAACTTTAAAAGAAACTCTTACCAAGTTAATCAGCTGTATGAAATGTCACGGTCCAAAAGTACTTATGTTTGTTCCTGCATGATTTTGGAATTTCTTGTTGTTTTCTATATTTATGAATGAAATTCAAACTAAAAGTAATGGAAGCATGATTCTGGAAGTTCACCTGTTTCAGTATATTATAGTGGCTTTATGAATGTTCAGAAATGAGCCATTGGGATATATTCAGTAGGCTAATAAAGTTCCTGTTTTCTTGAACAATCACAACTGATTGAAACACATCATTATTATTTATTTAAATAGCACAGAGCAAAGTATTTTTTGTTTGTTTTGTTTGTTTTTTCAGAGGTAAGACCTCCCCTACACCCCACATACCTCTAAACATATGCATACAAACGCACAGCATTGGAAAAAGGCGAAAACTGCCTAAAAATAGCACACTGCAGTCTCAAGAATTCTCTTTTTTTTCCCTCTTCAACATGAGCAAACAAGTGAATTCTGAGGAGATGGTAAGCTGAACGCTATGCCATATTCTGGTTATCATTTCAAGTATAATACCTGTGCTATGTGTTGCTAAGAAACCACTTAACCAATCACAACAACTGTCAATTAGTTACCTACTGGAATGGAAGTGCATTACTACTGTATTCTTTCTAAAGAAACTGAAAAAGACTAACTGGTTCCCATGTTCTTTGCAAATGCCAAAAAGTGATGCAAAATTACATAAGGAAAATGTTAAACCTGCCTGCTTCTCAGTAGGTTTGTCACATACTTCTGAAAGTCATCTACAATAAAGACACAGGCTGAAACTACATTACTATGAACAACACTGTAAGTCAGCACTAAATTTGAAATAATTACACACCACTGAAAATAAACACATGCTTTAGAAAGTGGAACAGTGATTGATTATATTGGGACACAACACAATACATAGTAACAAACCCTGTACCGCCTTAGAGTAAAAGTTTATACCTTAAATGAATGACTTGTCTTATGTTGTTGGCACATAGTTATACAATAAATTAACCCCTATACAAGGTAAAGAAAGTTAAGACTGTAGAACTGGGCTAAGACATTACATATTTTCCTCATTTTAAACCACACCAGCTGTGGTTAAATCTTGCATTAACCATACCCAGTCACACTTTATTGCTAAAATAATGCAAATGGAAAAACAATAACAGAAAAAGAACACAGATGTAGGGGACAAGCAGTAGCAACAATAACAAAAGGGATTAAAAAGGTAGTAAAAGTAAGGAAGCAATATAAGACAACAATATGAGAGTAAGAACAGGGTGCACAGTGGCACAGGGAGGGGTGCACCTCGCAGCAAGATGTTCCCTAGTTTGATTCTCATCTGTGGTGCCTTGTGTGTGGACTCTGCGTGTCTTCACTGTGCTTGTGTGGGTTTTCTCTGGATGTATGATTTCCTCCTTTGGTCCAAGCACATGCAGTAGGCAGACTGGACACACTAAATTGACCACAGGTGCGGATGTGTATGTGTGTATAGTATAGAAGAAAATCTGCAGCATGGCTAACCACTCTGTGGTATGAACATTGGCTCTAGATCATTATCAGTGTTGATGTGGCACCCTGACCACACATGATAAATGGGAAAAGGGGGTTGTGGATGCCTGGATGGATGGATACACAGGTACAATATTGTGTCAAATTTGCTTTGTAAATGTTTCATATGTTAATTGTATTTATAGAGCTTTTCTTATCAGGCCTCTTCTGAAGATGTATGCTGCTCAGTCAGACTATCCCACTAAGCAAATGGAAGTAAATAAATAGAAATAAATTGGTAAACTAATTCAAGAATACATGGGATATTTATATGAGAAGTCAATAAAATAAATGCACCGTTGATGACCTAGGCTCTGCAGTTTTATTTATATAATGGTAAAATATGTGAGGATTATGTGGGCCATTCACTCCTCACAAATAATACTGCTCTGTACTGCTATGTCTCTGTCTGTAGCTACTTGTCTTTTTATAATAAAATACCCATTCAAAGCCTGGCTCATAGCATTTGTCAGCACAACATTTCTCATTTTTCATCTGGCACATGTATGCTACTCTTTCTATGCATAGTGATTTATAATAGTATGAGTGCAGGGAATCAAGCTGCAGGTGCAGCAAAAGTGAAACAGTGCAATAAGTACAGGGGCTCCTACTCTTGGAGCAGGATTCAGAAAGGCTTGCTTCAGTGTGGAGGTTTCTGCATCACAATAATCCTTTGTGATTCAGAGACCTTTTGCTGTAGTTTTCCTCTGGTGGTGCTTGTAATTCAAAAAGTGATTTTGTTGTGGAAATCACATTTTAACACAGCAGTGTGTGGGCCCACCTAAGCTTACATCCTGTATACATCTTTCTGAAGACAAGATTTTTTAAAGAGAAAAAATAAATACCCTCCTTTGTCTGAGTTTAGCCATCATCCTGAAGTGATCGTTACTCATACCATGACTTACAAGTAATTACAGACGACGTGTGTGTGTGGGGTGAATGCAACTGAATGTGTGTGTGTGTGTGTGTGTGTGTGCTTATGTCCGCAGGGGAATAAATGCAGCTGAATGGATGTGTGTGTGTGTGTGTGTGTGTGTGTGTGTGTGTGTGTGTGTGTGTGTGTGTGTGTGTGTGTGTGTGTGTGTGTGCTTATGTCCGCAGGAGAATAAATGCAGCTGAATGGATGTGTGTGTGTGTGTGTGTGTGTGTGTGTGTGTGTGTGTGTGTGTGTGTGTGTGTGTGTGTATGTTTGTGAGTGTGTGTGTTTATCTGACTTGTCATTTAAGGGAAAGTATAAAAAGATGTGCGTGTGTGTGTGTGTGTGTGTGTGTGTGTGTGTGTGTGTGTGTGTGTGTGTGTGTGTGTGTGTGTACAGGAGAATGAATACAACTGAATGAATGTGGGTGTATGTGTGTGTGTGTGTGTGTGTGTGTGTGTGTGTGTGTGTTTGTGAGTGTGTGTGTTTATCTGACTTGTCATTTAAGGGAAAGTATAAAAAGATGTGTGTGTGTGTGTGTGTGTGTGTGTGTGTGTGTGTGTGTGTGTGTGTGTGTGTGTGTGTGTGTGTGTGTGTGTGTTGGTGTGTATTTGAGTGTCTGGGAGTATTTGTTTATTTTTGCATGGGTGTGTGTGTGTGTGTGTGTGTGTGTGTGTGTGTGTGTGTGTGTGTGTGTGTGTGTGTGTGTATGTATGTGCATGTGTGTTTTTGGGGTGTTTATGCTATTGTGATGTGTGAGCTGGTAAGGGGAACAGTAGTGTGGTCGATCTGACAGAGCAGTGTTTGATTCACAGATATGCTAATGAGCCACTAATGAGGTGTTTTGTTGTGTGAGTTTCTTTCTGTCATGTTAATTTCACAATCAATTTTGGCCATGGACAGACAGAATGTCTTAGAATACCAATGTCTCTCTTCCATGCGATGGTCTTTATGAGCATTTACTTTTAACTGTGTGTACTGGATACTAAATTATGGAAAGGACCATTCTAAAGTTCGTGAAGCATTTTGGGGCAAGAAGGTTTATTTGTGCAACAGTGATAAAGTCATCTGAAATTCAGATCAAGTAAGGGCTAAATAAGCATATGTAAAAGAGAAAGATTTTTTTACTGGATGGAAACCGTGTCTATTTACTATCTTTGTCATATCTCTATGCTTCTCCGACTTTAATAAAACAGTGGAGTAGAAGTACAGCAAATACAGATACTCAACTGCTGTGGCTGCCAGTGAGTGTGTGATACATATAGTTTATACTGTGACCCTTGCTGAGCTCTAAATAGCTGTTGACTAGACTTTCTGAATGTGTTCACAGCTGCGCATCCATTTTGCATGATGGAATACCTTAAGGAGGGTAATATGAATGCTCTCATACAATTGCACCAATTTACCTCTTTTTCCTATGGATGACAGTGTCTCCATTTTTCTGATTTTCTAGTACTAGATTGTAGCACTGTACACATTGCACGTCAGTTTTAGTCCTGCTCTTACAAAACTCCAGGCTGTATAAACTATCTCTTTTTGACCTTGGCTGTTCTTGTTTGACTGAACATTTTAAATTGATTTGTTCTCCAGACACTGTGCCTCTGATGTTTCTCAAAGGAACATTTAACAATTTGTCTTTCTTTATTGATGAGCTGTTGTGAGTTGTTGGGAAGAAGCGATTTTAACTGCATATGATTACTCTGCAAAGATATTTAGAATCATTTTCTTATTTATGTAAAAGTTAAATATATCTTTAGAGCCCAGTAAATAGTTTTCCTTAGTGTTTTGTCATTTTGGTGAGAAAATACAGATAATCATCCCAAAACAATATGTGTTGTATGGACAAAATTTTATTGCTGATATGAAGGATCCAAAATATTGGCCAGTTTCTTATTGATGTTGTCTTGCTTAGTGGCTTCTTCATCCAAGTGATTTCTACCTTCTAGTTATAGCAGCAATAGCTGCAAAAATAAGCATTATTAATGCATTTGGAGCTTAACAATAATAAACACTGAAGTGCTTATTAATTATATACTGATTCCTATTCAACAAATTATCTTAATGTATGTCACAACAATAATCATATATCAATGTGAAGTACTCAAAGAGATCTTCAAAGGTGAATACTAACTTCTTTGAAGGTCCATTTTAAGCATAGCCAGTAACTTTAGGTCAGACTCAAACCCTACACCTTGTGGCTGTGAGGTAAAGACTTTAACCATTATGTCAAACCATAGCTCTCAACCTTCATTCTCCAAAATGAGGAGCACTGCCTTTCAAAATGTGGAACAAATGGTCAAAATGTAGAGCACATACTAACAGCTTGCTAAAAACTTCAAATATGAAGCTTACAGGATGGTTAAAATGTGTTACTTGATGCATACAAAATGTTCCTTTAATGAATTAATATGATTCAGTGTTAGTTGTCATGGATATCAGTGAAAAAAGTTATAAGGAGTGAATGTGTGACAGACCCTTTTAATGTGAAACATTGAGGAACATGTCATTTTTAAGACTGAAAATGAGGAATGTTCCTCATAATGAGGTACACTTGAGAAGTATGTGCCAAACCCTAAGAATGCATCTCCACTACTTGCCCCCTCCTCCTACATTAAAGAGCAAGTATAACTCACATGAATAATAAAATAGGGTGTAAGGCAAAAATTTGTGTTACTAAATTTTTGTTCTTAATTGTTTTTGAAGCCACAAGTCAATATTATATATGCACAAAAGGGTTCACAGGTTCATAGGTAGGTACTAGGCTACTGGCCCTAGGGCCTATACAAGCCTAGCCAAAAAGGTACCCTGGCTTTCGCCACCCAAGAAAATTATTTTCCTGTGCCACTGTCGAGCAGAGCCACAGAGGTGATCCCCGGGGTGAACTTACTATTTCCCATCCAATCATCAAGATTTTTCTTTAAGAGTGCTAATAAGGAGCTTTGTTTGATATAGACAGGTAGTTTGTTCCAGAGTATGGGAAGTCTCTGGAACAGGAATCTATCCCTCCACCATGTTCTGTCTATTGTGGTGACAAGGTTTAGGTCCCTAGAGCATGTAGCTCAGAGGGATTGGGATTTCTTTAAGTGGAGCATGTCCAACAGCTCTGGGTTTGACATAGCTTTGCATGTTAGGCAGAGATCGCCTCTGAGTAGGCGATATGTGACAGAGTAAAGCTGGAGTTTTTTGAGACGGTCTGCATAGGGCATCTGTTTGAGGCTGGTAATCCTCTTTGTGAAGTATTTCTGCAGCCTTTCCAGTTGTTGTAGATGTCTTGTGAGGTATGTACCAAAAGGTGTGTTGTACTCTATAATGGGGTCTAATGAGTGACGAGTAGAGGGGAACAATGACCTCTTTTTTCCTGGATGAGAAACCTTTTGTGATGAGGTGTGCCATGTAGAAGGATTTCCTGACTACTGTGGTGATGTGATTATCAAAGGAAAGACTACTGTCCACCTGTGTCCCAAGGTCTCTTATCACATGTTCGGTGTTAAATAGACTACCACCTGTTTGGCAGCTCATGGGTGCAGAGTTTTTACCAAAGGGGATGACAATGCACTTTTTGGCATTGAGCTTGAGGCCATGGCTTTGACACCAGGCATCTGTCTCAGTGAGGCCCTTTTGTAGGATGTCCACATCATTAGCAGTTTCAATTATGGCTCCTAGTTTGCAGTCATCTGCGAACATCATTAGCCAAAGACCTTCTGTGATAGCCTGTACTTCAGAAAAGTAGATACCAAACAGGAGGGGACCCAGGACCAAACCCTGTGGTACTCTACTTGTCACTGGTCTGAAGTCGGATTTGGAGTCTGCTACTTTCACAGTGTGGGTTCTGTCAGTGAGCCATTTGGCAACCCATCTTGTGACATAGGGATTTATACCTAGTTTAGTGTGGTTATCTACAATTCCAGAGTGGAGGATGGTATCAAAAGCCTTGGTAAGATCTGAATAGGCTGTGTGAACCACCTTACCCTCATCTACGACTTTGGTGACTGCTTCAAAGAAGTCAATCAGGTTTAGGAGACATGATCTGCCTTTTACAAACCTGAACTGGGTGGGGTCCAGAGTTTGGAGATTACCAATGTCTTTGTTTATAAGTTCCATGATGATACATTCCATGGCCTTGCAAACCAGGCTCGTTAGGCTAATGGGGCAGTAGTTCTCTGGGTCCGTGGTGGCTTCCCCTTTGTGGAGTGGGATAACCGTTGCTGTTCACCATTCAGTGGGCACAAAGCCTGAGGTAAGGCTATGATTGAACATGGTGCTTAAGTGGGGTGCCATTTCATTCTGTAGTTCTTTTAGAATGCAGCCTGGGATGTTGTCAGATCCCATGGATGCTGTAATCTTGGCTTTGGAGAGTGTGGTTTTTACCTGTGCAGCCGTGATTACAGGAACTTTGCATTCTTCCGCTATAGAGATGAGCCCTTTAGGGGGTGAGGGAGGCAGGTAAAGTTAGCACTGAACCTGTCTGCCAGGATGTTGGCAATATCGGTTGGTTCTGTATATTTAGTGCCATTGTGCTGTAACTCAGAGCAGATCTGAGTGCTGCCATTGAGATTCTTGCCATAGCTATAGAATGCTTTGTGGTTGTCATTAGAATCAGTGCCGATTTTGTTTTCATAACTAGCTTTGGAGGATTTTATGAGGGATATCAGCTTCTTACTAAGGCTGTCCAGGGAGTTCTTCCAGTCATGGGATTTTACTCTTTTCTGCAACAGTTTCTTTCTTCTGTTGTAGAGTTTGTTTATGGCAGGGGACCACCATATTGGCTTCCTTTTTTTGGAGGATAGCATCTTGGTTCTGTTAGGGGTAGCACAATCCATGCACTCGTGTAAGTGCTTATAAAGTGCATTTGTGTAGGACTCAGCAGTCATACCTCTATTGTCCATATGCATGGTTGTCGTGAAGTTTGCCACTTCTGTCTTAAGAAGCGTAAAGTTGGCTTTGGAGAAATTTTTTATGATGGTTTCCCTAATGGGGGGTGGGGTGGGATGTGGATGTCTAGGCTGATTAGCTTGTGGTCGGATCTGACCAACGAGGCATTGACCTCTGGTGTGAAACACCGGTTGCCCATGTTGGTAATGACCAGGTCTAGGATATTGCTGCCCCTGGTGGGGGTGTGGATAATTTGATCCAAGGCATTGGAATTTATGAATTCCAGAAAACGTTGAGCAAAAGAGTTGGTACATGAGTAGTTTTCCCAGTTAATGATGTGGTAGTTGAAATCACCCATTATTAGGGTGTTGGGTGGTACCCTAATATTTTCCAGTTTATCAAGAAATGAGGAGTGGGAATCCTGGGGCATGGTGGGGGATCTGTAGCAAGTTACAATTTGGATTACGGTCTTGCCCAGAGTTAGTTACACTTGGATAATCTCGGATGCATTATGCTGAGCAACTAGCCTGGAGGTGTGGACACATTATGTCAAAAGATATATTAGCATCAGCTCACCTAGGGCTAAACAGAACCTTAATAACTACCAGACATATTTTGAAATTATTAGAGCAGATCATATGTCACTTAGTAAACAGAGAGAATAATGAATTTCAAGGTACTGCAGCACTAGCTGAACAGTTGTATACAGTATTAAATATAAAAATATGTGAGCTTAACCAATCTAATTTTTGCAGTACAAAAGCATTCCCATATGAAGACATGGGGTAGGCCTGGATGCTGACTTCTACAGTACAAGTTTTGTATATATGATGATACAAGGCAGGCCTTGAGACTGTTTTTTGCACAGGCCTTGAGGCTGACTTTTGCATTATTGAGAGTTTTCTGTACAATGATTCTGGGCATTCCAAGATATGGTTGATACCACAGTGCAGAGACTGTCTAAACATTGATATGGGTTATGCCTGGGGGTTCATTTCTGCTATACCCAGGCTTGCCTGCATAATAATACATAGTAGGCCTGGAGACTGATGTGTGTAATGCAGATGTTTCTCTACAGAGTGACAAAGAATAGCCTGGAAGTTAATTTCGATTTCACAGACACTTCCTTAAACAGTCAGACAGAGTGGGTCTGGAGGCTGAGTTCTATGTTGCAGACACTTGTTTACATAATTAGTCCTGGAGGTTGATTTTTCAGTGCAGATACTTACACAATGATACATGATAGGCTTGGAGGCTGCTGCATTGTTGTGTTAGTAATATATTATCTGAGGAAGAAAATATGTACTTGTTAGGACTCTCCTTCAACTCCACTGTATCTTTATGGAGTTAGTAGGATATTTCAGTAGCTAACAGTGTAAAAGAATTTGTATACACATGCTGCATGATCCTTTAACCTGGAAATACTGCTACTGCATGATCTCTTAACCTGGAAGTACTGTTTTTAATCAGTATATATTAACTAATGTATAACTCAATTTACTGCAGTCAAGATGGCAATGTGCATAATTATCAAAAACACATGTATCTGAAATGGAAGCACAACAAATAATTAAATTGAAATCTGCCTAGAACCAATTCACTGCATCATCCTCACCAAATGTTTTATCCAGCAAAAGCATTACACATTTACATATCACCCACCCACTGATGAAAGGGCATTAGAGTTGGTTACTTTTAATCGCTAAAGGTGTGATCCTTGCACTATGCAGCGACAAAGGTCTCCCAACTCAGTCTGCTTATAGCGAGTGAAGAATTCAGGGAAGTCAGTCAATCTCTGTTGAATGAAATTCACTTTATTCTCATGTAGGGGGCCAGAATGAAACTTGTTCTTTAAACCTGGATGTGAAAGTTCAGTGGTGCCATGAATCCCCTGCATTTATTTCTAATCCTATAACATTATATGATAAGGAAGGCTTCTGAGACCTTAGCTTCAGGATACATACAAAAGAGCTGCATGTCATAGGGCTGAGCTGTCCGCTCTGGCCCCTATAATCATGTAGTTCTCATCTCATCTGCTTGTGTACTTGATCATAAACAGCATATTTTTGGGGGGGGATACTCAGTTTGGTATATTAATTAACATTTACAGAGATCTGTCAAAATGGTTTTCCTGGCACATCTAATGTATCTCCTTGATATTTTTAGTGGATAATGAGACTGTGATGAGGAAAATAAGATTTGTCCCATTGTAAGACAGTTATTGTTCAGTGGACAACTGGTTATCCAGACTTCAACACCTGAAATGGTGCTGAATATTCAGAGCTTTTAGCAAAGGCTCCAACTGTCTTCATCCCTAGGGCTTTCTTTAGCAGTTACTTCCACAACTCTAAAGCATCACCTATTTTTCTCTAAACATCTTGATGTTATGACCTATACATTGATTCAATCATCTGAATTTGAAATGCTAAGGAATAAAAATGTGATCTTTAGAACATCGAGATGGAAAGTACAAGAAACGTTTCTGCGCATTTTAACTGCAGGATTGCAGTAGTGCAATGATTTTAGAATTAAAAAACATATGTGTATGTATATATATATATATATATATATATATATATATATATATATATGTGTGTGTGTATTTATATATACATATATATATATATATATATATATATTAATATATGCGTGTATTTATAGAGAGATAGGTGCGTTTGTGTGTGTGTGTGTGTGTGTGTGTGTGTGTGTGTGTGTGTGTGTGTGTGTGTGTGTGTGTATATATATGTGTGTGTGTGTGTGTGTGTGTGTGTGTGTGTGTGTGTGTGTGTGTGTGTGTGTGTGTGTGTGAGAGAGAAAGACAGTGTTGTGGGGGTGTAACTCCTCACAGCATTGCCCAAAAATGAACAGATAAGTGGTTCTTCATTCAGCAGTGAGACAGGTTCTTAACTTGTGCATTCATTTACAGGATGGTACTCCAAGTTCACAGCATTAGTCTAGTCAGAATACTAGCTTTCAAGATGTCAATCATAATCCTGTACTTTTCTTCAGTCTATCTCTAAACTCTTACCATAACCTACTTTTTTTGAACATCCAGCCAAAGCTATCACTATCTTCTGACCTAAAACATGGGAAGCATTCTCTGGTCCTCCAGATATCATCCTAATATAGACAGATTAAGAGCAAGAATACAAGTCTGCAGATTTGCTTGTGTTAAATGCAGCTGCAATGCTGCTATCACCAGTGCTGGGGTGTCCCACCCAACTGACCCATTAACCCTACTTACAGCCATAACTACTTCTTCTAACAGTGAAGCTATGGACAGGATGGTGAAGTGAGCTAAAGCAATTCAAATATGGCCTCAATGTTGAAAACATGAACTTAATTCTTTTGTTACTTTCATTAACTTATTTCATCTTTTTTATGTAGCCGTGTTTCTTCTTAATATAATCTCTGTATATATTTTAATCTATATCATTCTCTTCTGTCAATGATAATAGCTCATAGTTAAAAAATGGGCTAATACAGCCCATTCCAATTGATCTACCTATTAAATGTAATAAAAATAAAACAAGGGTGTCTTCTTAAAGTAATCCTTCTATATATCACATACTATACATTTCAACCATTGATGCCATTACAGGAACACCCCATTGTTCCCCAAGCCTTAACCTTTCACAGGCTTCCCTTATGAATAAATGAGTTATGGTTGCTCGTAAACCATTTCCTTGATCACAGCTGACTGAGAGCACAGCTGCTCTAAATCCACCTGCACTCATTAAAAATAGCGTTTTGCTTAGGGTCAAGTATTCCTGCACATCCTTTTACTTAAATGGCCCATGTTTGCACAAATGTGGGTAAAGGGAAAACTCTCCAATACAGTGACTACTGTCTCCCACAAACAGCACTCTTGCAGTGCCTGCCTTACATCAAGATATAATTCAACCCCAAGTGATCAGGCTAAGTGATCAGGCAGTTAATCCCCCCAAAAATATGGTTATTAACATCAGATTGGGACGTCTTTACAACAGGCCATTTTGGGTCATTTATTTATCTCTCATGGCAACCTCTATTTCAATGATACTGGCCATTAACACCTGTCAAAAGAAGTTGCCATTTCAAGAATTCTATGCAGACAAGAGCTGCTTCTTCTGCCAGCCAGTCAGATGCCCCAAGATGGGGTAACACCATCTCAGGAAAGATTGCTGCTGCTTACCAACTACAGAATTTACTACCCATATATTCTCTTCTTTGGGATACTTGTTTGTGTGTACTTTATTACTGACATCAGTCTATTTATTTATTTTTCTCAGTTCTCCATTCCCGCTGAATTTAGGTGACCAGATACCTACACTAGTTGTTTAGTATTAATTTTGGTCATTCATCATGTAATGCTTCTTAAGGTGAGAGCAAATGCTTTACTTCGTAGTGGGCCTGCCCATCACCGTGATGTAGTAGGGTTTTTTTAAGCTCTTCTTTAATACATATTTCTTACAACTCAACTGATATGTATATCTTATCAGCAAAAAAAAAAAAAAAAAAAAAAACAGCTATTACAGCATACAGCATTATATCCTATTAAGTAATATATTCATGAAATATTACATATACTCATATGTTCCTTTATACCAGTTTCTTAAACCAATAAATGCAGTCAGAAATGGTTGCATTCTACCGAACAATAACTTGAAATGTCATCCTGCATCCCATCACTTGCTTCTTGCCCATTTGTTAAACAATACTTTTTAATCCCAGTTTTCTACATATTCTCTAAAACAGTTTAGTTGCACTCTTCTACACCTAGTAATTTCAACATACTGTGGTCTACTTTCAAAAGGTGCTTTCATCTAGCATTCACTAAGCTCTCTATAAACATTCAAGCAGTCACACCTGATATATAGCCCTTTGATAATATAATGCTGCAACCCCTTCCTTTCCCCCATTACCCCATCTGTCTTATGTTACCTTCTCAATATTATTTAAATCATGGGGGAGATTCATGAATGCCTACAGTTATATACACAATCTGCATTCGGGAACATCCCTACCACATTTGCTGCCCTTTCTAGTCACTCAGAAAAGTTACACTAAGTGTACATGTAGTCTACACTTTGTGGTAACCTTTATCAATCCCCCTCCATATTTAAGGCTGCAAGAAAATCAGTAGGAAAATTAAAATTACGAGGGGGAAGGTGGGAGTTATGCTTGCATTGTCTCTTCACTCAGAACAGTGTACACTTAGTGTAGACATTTATGAATCTGGCCCACTCTTTTTCACATAATGTGTACAGTCTGTTTCATTGCCTTCATACTCACTGCACATATGAAGTACACATCTTATATATCACAACATGTGCACAAGCCATATCTCTGTTGTCGTCACAGCAACATCTGTCTTATGTGGTTTGTCAGTATATTATGTCCCTGTCATCTTCAGCCATTCCACATAGTCTACCCATCAGAGACCAAACCTGCCAAGCAGGTATTATCATTTTTATGTAGAATAACAATTTGAGAGACCCGTTAATATAAAATACCACTCTGTTGCCTTTTCATTATCCACTTGAGATTTAAAGAAAATCCATTCACTAAATGCAATATTTCCTTTTACCAGGGATGACTTCTATCCCTAGGGGATGATCCTTGTATTTTCACATATTAAAAAAACTTACAAGTTTCTCCTACTTCAGGGCAATTCTATTCTAGTCAGTTTCCTGAGTGTATACCATGCTGGAGCTGAGTGAAGTCTTATGAAATTTTCACCAGAAATTTGACTCCTATACTGTTGCATCATTTTGCCAATCACATTTAGAAGTATTTTGCTAAGGAAAACAAATGCAGCAAAATACACGGAGCTCTTTTTTGTTATTTCACACCCATGGAGGTCATAGAGCTACTTCGGCTCAAAATCCACAACTCTGTATCTTTGTTGTCATATATAAAGTCACATTCTTTCTCTTTCTTGTGGCCATAAACCTGGTAAGCCTTTTATAGTCTGAAAGTCAGTAAGCCTGATAACTGCAGAGTACAGCTCACTAATCAGCTGAGCTTTGCAAGCAAGGAAATATGACTCATTGGCTGACTCAAGAAAGGAAGACTGGGCCTCAGTCTCACAAAATAACGTTTTTAAAAAGGCTGAGTTATTTCAGTAACTTCTTTATCCTTTTGCAATAATTTGTCATACATAGAATAACAGGTATATAAAAGTTACCTGAAAAAAAAAATCACTGACATTTTTACTAAGGATTCTCAAACTTGACATTATTTCTCACTACTTCTATTCTAAATGAATGGGGCTATAATCTTAAAACATAGAGTAAGGTGCTCATCAACTGTACCCTCCTGATGCATTATGGACAAAACTAGCTTTCCAAGAAAATATGATTATGCCAACATGTCTGCCTCAACTGGGGCATTCAGGGTTAGGAAAACAATTCAGATTAGTAATATGTAGTTAATGTGGTGTTGGCAGGTTTGGATTATGTAGAACTTCATGTAAAAATAAATAATATCTATATATATATGTGTGTGTGTGTGTGTGTGTGTGTGTGTGTGTGTGTGTGTGTGTGTGTGTGTGTGTGTGTCAGTAGTGGTCCTTTAAGGCTTATTAGTAAAGCTATATTTCAAACATCCATTTTTCACAGAATCACTCTTAATCCTTCTTCTTGCATCTTCACTCAAGCATTTTCCTCCCCATTCCCTTATGAAAACTAGCAAGTCCCAACTGTGTAAACTTTAATTATGCATTCCATAATTGTTATCACCCATTGGTGAAAATAACGTATTCAGTCATGTTTCATTAATTTCAGTTTCCCCTTTTCCTACACTTAACATTATTAATGTTATAAAACACATCCAGTTTCACCTCCTTAATAGCATCCAGTGTATTAACAAAATGAAGAAAACATAGCTGTATTGCTGAAGGCTCTGAGCATAAATGTAGAAATTTAGTAGGAAAAAATCCTCGGTTCCACCACAGCTGTAAAAATGTTAAAAACAAACTTTAATCTTCAGTAAAAACAACAAAAACAGGAGCACAGTAAAATTCCCTGATAAGCACTTTTGGATTACTAGCCTTCATCAGAGCATATGTCTTAGCTGTGCTCACCCTGTATTTAAAGACAAAATAAACCAATCAATGTTCCAGACACATAGTCATAACCAATGAAAACTCATTAGTTTTCATACAGCATATCTCCTGTGTCTTGCTGTGAGCCAATCATTATTGTATCTCAAGGTATCAAATGTCTGGTATCCTAGTGGCAGAACTATCCAATAGCAACAAAGTTAATGATTTGCATACAGCATAAACCCTGCTTCTTGCTATAGCCAATCATATTTATGCCTTCAAATATCCAATCTTCAATTTTCTTGTCCTGTAGCTATCCAATAGCATCGAAGGGACTGAATTCCTTTGCATAATTTGCAGTTTAATTATTCAAGGCAGAGATTGATAAAAACAAGGAATGCTGTAGCAGTGATAACACTCTTTGTGGTGAATTATTTTATGCTTAATCTGTGACCAGGCAGTATTTTCTATAGAACAAGTAGTAAATGGCTAAGAATACTCAGGAGGCATATAGAGTATGTTACTCCGAAAACCACATGCATACATGTATTAATTCACTATACTGTGTAATACACACATAATAGGAATTTATATGCAAGAGCACCAATGCGATTGCACTTATAAAACTGTATCATATGTGCTACTTGCTTCTGTGAAGTACTGCATATTGTTGAATGAACTGAATAACAATATGCTCTGGCAACCAAAGGAATTCAGTCCCTTCGATGCTATTGGATAGCTACACGACGAGAAAATTGTAGATTGGATATTTGATGGCATAAATATGATTGGCTATAACAAGAAGCAGGATTTATGCTGTATGCAGATCATTAACTTTGTTGCTATTGGATAGGTCTGCCACTAGGATACTAGACATTTGATACCTTGAGATACAATAATGATTGTCTCACAGCAAGACACAGGAGATATACTGTATGCAAACTAATGAGTTTTTATTGGTTATGACAATGTGTCTGGAACATTGATTGGTTTATTCTGTCTTTAAATTCAGAGTGAGCACAGCTAAGACATATGATCTGATGAAGGCTAGTAAGGCAAAAGCGCTTATCAGGGAATTTTACTGTGCTCCTGTTTTTGTTGTTTTTACTGAAGATTAAAGTTTGTTTTTAATTTTTTTACAGCTGTGGTGGAACCGAGGATTTTTTCCTACTACATTGTATTAACAAAAGGTCGTTTTCCATCAGTACCCACTTTAAGGAAATATAAAGCTTCCATTGGATTCCCCTCTCCATAATTCAAGTTACTCTGTAGTACAATTACAATTTACTTTAAATATTGTCTTCACCATAATTAATATTCTGTTATCAGTTACACTTGTTACACACCATAATAAGCAGTTTTATAGAGTAAATATATAGCAAACATTGAAGTAACAATTCCATTACATCTACCAGTAGAGTGGTTCAGTAACTATCTATCTAAAAGCTTATTCTGTGTCAAAATAAAGAAATTATCCTGCATTTGGTCACCATTTTAAAAGCTTGTCCCACAGGGGTCAATTTTGTCTCATGCTCTTTTCTTGATTTTCATCAACAGATTGCCAAATAAACTTCATAAATCATATTTTATGTAGATGACATGACGATCTATAAAGTTTGCCTGTCTAATCATATTATTAAACAGCTACAATTAGATCTCATTCTTCTCTCCACTTGGCTCTTTGATAAGGATTTTCTTCTGAGCAACAGAATGAAACAAAACGTTATGCTCTTTGGTACCAAATGAAAAGCTTTCCACATTCCCCCACTCTTGGGAAATACTGTTCCATAACAAACCTCTCCAAGGAATCATCTAACCAACATTTAATCTTTCAGTTAATAATTTATTTCAAATTTGTCAGCAGGCCAGTAGCTAGGGCAGGGCAAAAAATGTGGTTGGCCAGGTACAAGCTGTTAGGGGGTATGACTGACATATTGCACTGCGTTCATTCATTTCTTTGAATGTCAACAGTGTCAGTGTATGTTTGACTGTTACTGTTACTATTGCTGTTTTTCAAGCCTGGCTTCTACCTGCTTTGACTTATCTCTTAATGGTCTCCAATAACCATGTCAGGGCCACTCTGACTCTGCTGTTCTTTAAAATCCCATTCTTGCCCACAAGTATATGTACCATGGTATCTCTATTTGTATACAGGTTGCTTTTTGTCTTTGTTTACCTATGGTTGTGTCATATGAAGCATTATTTCATACTCTTCTTTATTCATTTGCATTTGTTTATTGGGAAAGTCACACTGGACATGGAATTCTTTATCACCAGAGGTCTAGAGATAGAATAATACATGAAACAGAACCATAAAACCAAAACTTAAAATAATACATAAAACAGAATAATAAAACATGTACATACATCTGTGGCAGTCAGTGATGGTAACTTGTAAATGCTGATCATATTTATCTACTGACCAAAGAAGAAAAATATAGACAGGAAACAACACCATATAAAAGTGAAAACTTTTTCTAAAGAATGCTAAGAATGTTATAGGTGTTTGAAGTGTATTTAAAATGAATATAGTTAATTCCAGTGGAAACAGAGTCTGTGAGTATAGAAATAGTTGTTACTGGATATAGTTATTTACAAAAGGTTTTTACTATGTAAATTGTATTTACACCACATAATCTTACCTATCACAACAATCTTACCTGTCGCTAAAGTATGTGATAAGGAAAGGTTGTCATTGAGCTGTATGTTTATAGGGAGCAAGTTTCATATTCTAGAGACCTGGTTGCCATACAGGTCTTCACCTGCTGAAATGTTAGCTTTATATATGCATATTAAGAACTTGTATGTGAATCACAGACTTTGTTAGTATGTTTAATTGTATTCTTTATACTGCTTGTATGCAGTACCCAGGCTGGTCCTGCATGTAATTTGTCCTAATGTTACACCTTTGCTACCTCAAATCTGCATTGCAATCTGAATGATTCTGTATTATGTGAAAATGTACATAGTATTTCTATTTGCATGCACAGGGTCTGCGTCAATTTATTGAATGACTACATTATCAAACATCATCTCATTGACAATTTCAGGCCATCAAACCTACCCCTGACATCCCTCAGTAATAATATATACCAGCTCCGAGATTGCACTACAGTTGGGAAAAGGGCAAATTTCCTGATCCCTAATGTAACGCAATCTCAGTCAGAACGGTTTAACAGCCTGGATTGTTAATGAGATGACGTTCAACAATGTGGCCATTTGATGAATTCACATAGACCTGCATGCACATTGTTTTGTTGCCTTTGTTTACCTATGATTGCTTTATATGAAACATTTTTATTGTTACTGTTTTGCTTGTAACCCAAGCTGAGCCTGCAGATGGTCGGTCTATAATCACTGCTCTACTCTGGTAATTAAAATGTAAATAAGTCTGACATTAATGAAACTAGAGTTAGAAGTCATAAAATCCTCTTCTGTGAAGATAACATTCCTCATTTTCTCTCCCCTAAAAACAGGCTTTGTTGGGAATAGAGTTATTTATTCTCAGTTAGACTACAGCCTTTCATCTATTTCTGCTGTCTCCAAAAAGAATATCAATGCTTTCCTAACTATGAATAATAACTTTTATAGATACATTACCTTTGTTTCTAAGATGGAGAATCATCCTACTCTTTTGCAAAAGCAAAATATCTACCTATTCAACGATGGGCTAAACCGTTGTTAAGATCTTTTGTCTTCATAGTACTAAAACTAAGTTTTATTGTGCCTTATTCCTAAATATTACAGGGAAATCCATGAAGCACTGATCTGGTATCCCAACCTGCAGCCTCAGCAGTTTACAGGACAAAGTACAAGATTAGGAATAAGGAGAACTGTTCAGAATGTCAGATCCTGACCACAGCTAACTTAGCAAAATTTAGTAAAAACAAAAATAAAAATAAAGTCCTGTTTCCAGATGAAAAGTCAATCCAGTTAAAGGTTTAAACAGATCTTTACTCAACGATGAATAAGCGTTCTTGTATGCTAAGTTTTGTTAAGCTAGCTGTGGTCAGGATCCAACATTCTGAACAGTCATCCTTTTTCTTAATCTTTTATTCCTAAACATTAGAACTTCCACATATCAATTTCCATTGAACCTTAATAGCTTATCTCATCTTCCTGCTCAACCATGGAACCCTTGCCCATATTTTTGATGGAAATATATTTATACTTGAAATCCTGGGCTCAGTTTTAAAAATATCCTTAATACTGAGTCCAAATGCTCTTGTTTTTCCTGTTGCTATCACTTAAATCTTTACTTGTCTTCACAGTCCATCTTTTTGATAACATGCCAAATTATTAAAATTGTTATTAACCTCCATCTAATCCCTTACTTCCACCTCACTTGTTTATTCCTTTTCCCATACTAATTATCCTCCCCTGTAGCCACTTTCCCCACCACTGACTGAATTGTTATAGCTTCTAACCCCTTCCTCATTATCTGTCTCCTTTCCTTGCCCCTCTTCTTATAACATGTTATCCTTCCAGTATTTGTACCCCATTCTCATGAAAAAAATGTAATATTGTTTTCATATAATTCTGTATATACTGTTTTCACATAAATATTTGCACTGTATTCATTAGAACTTTTATTTTTCATTGGATCTTTACAACTGTGCATTAGTTTACATACCTGATTTGTTATTTCTACTTGATTATTACAAAATTGTATTTTGTATTTTTCTTAAAGTCTGTTTTGTTTACTTTGTTTTGTAACCACCAGGCTATTATGAAGAAAGTCCATTAGGATCAGTGGTCTACCCCAGTTAAACATTTTCAGTAAATTGCACATCATTAACAAATACACCATTGGTTTAGTTATAGCAAAACAATTTTAACAACACAACATACAGGTTCTCTGTCTCAGGTCATGCTTTGCAGCTGCATCATAATTAATATACCATTATTTAACACACATTTGTTTAGATGTCATACAGAAGAGATTTCATACAGTATATATATATATATATATATATATATATATATATATATATATATGGATTCACTTCATAACACTGAAACTTCATAATACTGAAAATGACAAAACTTCATAATACTGAAGACCAAAATATTGAAAGCTCAAAATACTGAATACTCAAAATACTGAAACTCAAAATACTGAAAACACATATTATGTGTAAACTCAGCTTAAACAACATAAATCATAGCAATTTCTACCAAATATATGCAGGGGGGCAAGCCCCCCTGCACCCCCTGCTAATTATATATATCTACTCCAAGATTGCACTTAACTACACTATGTGCAATCTTGGAGTTGATATATTTAATTAGCAGGGGGGGGCCGCGCCCCCCACATGGGGAGTGCAGGGGGCTTGCCCCCTGCATATATTTGGTAGAAATTGTTATGATTTATGTTGTTTAAGCTGAGTTTACGCATAATATGTGTTTTCAGTATTTTGAGTTTCAGTATTTTGAGTATTCAGTATTTTGAGCTTTCAGTATTTTGGTTTCAGTGTTTTGAGTTTCAGTATTTTGATATTTCAATGTTATGAAGTGAATCCATATATATATATATATATATATATATATATATATATATATATATATATACATATATATAAAATGAACATTGAAGTAAAAATTCAACACTGTATAGCACTGTATTTATTAAATACATCTTCAGAATAGTTGAAATGAAACACTCCTGTCAGTGTTCCAGCTTAGGTTTTATATTACAACTGCAGAGTACAATAAAATATTAACTATTTAAACTTTGCCTTAGAACAGAAGCTATATCTCTCAATGAAATAAAAAAATAATAAACAGAACTCAAATAGGGGCAATATTCTTCACCACTAATCTTCAGGTTGACTTAAATAGTCCAAAGCTTAAATATAATTCTGAAGGGATTTTACAGCCTCTTTTAGTTCAATGGTTCAATGAATAAACTAACAAACTTTGGGCCTATATTGGCCAATTTAAAATCTACTTAATAGATATGACTGGAGAATATAGAATTTTAGAAAAACAGTTATCTAATGTCCATTTAAATATTGATAACCCATTTGCCAATCTTAAATGCCTAGGTATTGAATTCCACATTCTTTCTGCCCTAATATAAAAGAAAGATATCTTTAACTTCAAATTAGAAACACAAATTCTTACATCTATTTTTTTTATTCCTTGTGTCAACACCATGATCAATAAAATCAATATCTAAACTGGCAGCCAATAAATTATCCTTATGGTCTATATATCATAATAATGTCACCTATTAGAAACCATTAAGCCAAAGAGGTGTTCATATTACACAGTCAAACTTTTACAAGTTCGAACACCATATGGTTGAAACCAAGTGTTCAAACTTGTAAAGGTTTGAAAATGTAAAAAAAAAAGAATAAAAGAAAAAACATAACTAACTGTTGTAAGCAGGGGGCAAGCACCCCTGCACCCCCCACACACCCCGATCTTTAAATATACAAACTCCAAGATCGCACTACAGTGCGGAAAGGGAAGATTTTGCTTTACTTCACTTTAGTGTGATCTGGGAGTTGGTATATTTAAATAGCGGGGGGTGCAGGGGGGATTGCCCCCCTACTTACAACAGTTAGTTATGTTTTTTCTTTTTTTTATTATTTTACGTGTTTGAAGTTTTGAAACTTCAAACATAAGTGTTCGACCTTATTACGTTCGAAGTTTCAACACTTCGATCACGTAATACGAACCCACCAAAGAGTACAAAGACGAATATACCAATCTTTTTAATAGGATAAGTTATAACAGCCATCTACTGGTCTGGTAAAGGTTTTCAGAATCCATTCCATCTACTTCATTTACAAAACATTTAATACACATAAAGGCCTGCCATATTTAATAATAGATCTCATAAATAAATAAAATAAATAAAAAAATAAATAAATAGATCTTTAGTAACACCTGACTATCTCTGCTTGAGGAAAAATTGAAGGACATTCCTCATAAGACTATAGGTTCATAGGTGTGTACTAGGCTAATGGCCCTAGGGCCTTTACAAGCCTAGCCATAGGATTACCCTGGCACAGTGCCACACAAAGTGCCTCTGTTGAATAGAGCCACTGGAGTTATCTCGGGGGTGAATTTTCTGTTTCCCATCCACTCAAGATTTCTCTTGAAGAGAGTCAGCGAGATGCTCTGCTTGACATGTATGGGAAGTCTGTTCCATAGCATGGGCAGTTTCTGGGTTATGAACCTATGCCTCCAGCATGTTCTGTTAATTGTGGTAATGAGGCTGAGGTCTCTGGAGTGTGTGGTGCGGAGGGATTGGGATTTCTTTAGATGTAGCATTTCTAACAGAGCTGGGTCAGACATGGCTTTGTCAGTCAAGCAGAGATCACCTGTAAGTAGGCGATATGAGACAGAGAATAGTTGGAGTGTTTTGAGTCTGTCCATATAGGGCAAGTGTTTAAGGCCTAGGATCCTCTTTGTGAGGTACTTTTGCAGCCTCTCCAGTTGTTGCAGTTGTTTAGAGAGGTACATGCCAAATGGGACATTGTACTCAATGATTGGCCTAATAAGGGAAGAGTAGAGGGAGACAATGACCTCTTTCTTCCTGGATGCAAAACCCTTAGTAATGAGATAAGCCACATGGAATGACCACAGTGACAATGTGGGGATCAGAAGAGAGGTTGCTGTCAACCTGTGTTCCCCGATCTCTTATAACACCTTCTGTGTTCAGTGGACTACCATCAATGTGGTAATTCATGGGAAATGGGTTTTTCCCAAAGGGGATGACGACACATTTTTTGGCACTGGGCTTAAGGCCATGGTTCTAACACCAGTCGTTGGTCACAATGAGACCATTCTATAGGATGTCAACATCACTTGGGGAGTTAATAATAGCTTTAAAACACAAAGGTACACCAAGGCAGGGAAGGAGATATAATCCAATTTATTGTGAGCGCTTTCGTTTTGAGCAATATCAAAACTTCATCAGACAAAATACAACAAACCTACATCCATTTTAAAGAAATCACAAGGTCTGATACCAGCACCTCAATTAACATTTAAAGAAATATGTCATTGCCTCAGCAAACCCACATAAACACATACAATAACCCATTTTAAAACACATATATATTGAAAGTAAAGTATATTGAACAAGAAAAACATTAAAAATATTTTATTAAATATTGAAAAGAAAACAGGCTCTGTGGAACCTAGTCAGACTTTCCCTGTCAACAAATGATAAATAAAATAAAAATAATAAAAAAAAAAAAGAAATAAGACATGCTATAAAAGGATAAAAAGAAAAAAGAATAAATATTAAGTTAAAAACTATATATGTAAAGAAACCCCCTGCCTGTGCATTATCTCAATAAAGTCTTTAATTTTAAAATACAGCCAATAGAGGCAAGCTCATTTAGTCCAGGCCATCCAACTGCTTTTAAATGGAGAATCCAAAATAATTATTTTTCTTCTAACTTTAATTGCCAAGGACCTCCCCTAACATTTGGCTTAATTTGCTCGATCACCATAAATTTAAAACAATGCTGTTGTAAAAGGGCAATTCGTCAGAGCTGCCCGTATGGTCTCCACTTTTCAGGATTTTTTGAATGAATGTTCATTATTGGAAGATATGTTTATTAGGAGGGACTATGGTTTTTATAGCCCCATTTTGAGCGTTAGAAATGTGAATGACAGTAATGTTATGAATTCCATGGATATTGTAATGAATTCTGAAATCACTGGAGAAAGGAATTATAGATTATCCTATATTACTACATATACTGTGGACTCATATGCAATACGAGATATCTTGTATAAGAACTGGTCCTTCTTAATGGAGGACAGTGCTATTAGATCTAGTATTAATCATAAACCCCTGATTGTTTATAGGAAGGGGAATAATTTGAAAAGTTTATTGGAAAGACCATTGAAATATAGATTTGATGAACAGAGGGCTTGGCAGATGTCCAGGTGCGGGTTTTGTAATTATTGTGCATACATTAACAAGGGAGAACTGTTTTATCTGAATAGGTATTTTTTACATATTCATGGGAAATATAACTGCAACAGCTTCGGTGTTGTGGATGGGGCTTTGTGCCAGATTTGTCCGGCCTTTTATATCGAAAAGACCGAATGCAAACTTAAAACCCACATTTATGAACATTGCTATGATACTAAAAAGAAAAAAAATTGATGAATGCTTTATATCGGCATATTCAGGAATTTCCTGAACATTGTTTTAAATTTATGGTGATTGAGCAAATTAAGCCAAATGTTAGGGGAGGTCCTTGGCAGTTAAAGTTAGAAGAAAAATAATTATTTTGGATTCTCCATTCAAAAGCAGTTGGATGGCCTAGACTAAATGAGCTTGCCTCTATTAGCTGTATTTTAAAATTAAAGGCTTTATTGAGATAATGCACAGGCAGGGTTTTCTTTACATATATAGTTTTTAACTTAATATTTATTCTTTTTTTCTTTTTATCCTTTTATAGCATGTCTTATTTCTTGTTCAGTATACTTTACTTTCAATATATATGTGTTTTAAAATGGGTTATTGTATGTGTTTATGTGGGTTTGCTGAGGCAATGTCTTATTTCTTTAAATGTTAATTGAGTTGCTGATGTCAGACCTTGTGATTTCTTTAAAATGGATATAGGGTTGTTGTATTTTGTCTGATGAAGTTTTGATATTGCTCAAAACGAAAGCGCTCATAATAAATTGGATTATATCTGCTTCCCTGCCTTGGTGTACCTTTGTGTTTTAAAGTGTTTGTCTTTCAGTTTTGTGAAAAGTTAATAATAGCTCCCAACGTGCAAACATCAGCGAACTTTGTCAGCCAGAGTCTCTTCATGTTGGCCTGTACTTCAGAGATGTAGATACCAAACAGGAAAGGACCCAGGACCAAACCCTGTGGGACTCCACTTGTGACTAATCGGCAGTCTGAGTTGGAGTCAGCTACTTTCACGCTGTGGGTTCTATTCGTGAGCCAGTTTGCAACCCACCTAGTGAAATAGGGGTTGTTGCCAAGCTTAGTGAGTTTTTCTGTAATTCCCGAGTGGGGAATGGTATCAAAAGTCTTGGCCAGATCAAGGTAGGCTGTATGAACCACCTTGCCATCATCCACAGCTCTGGTGACTGACTCAAAGAAGTTGACTAAGTTAAGCAGGCATTATCTACCCTTCACAAAACCAAACTGTGTGGGATCCAGAGTTTGGGGATTCCCTATGGCCTTGTTTATTATGTCCATGTTAATGCATTCCATAGATTTGCATATCAGACTCATAAGGCTAATAGGGTGATAGTTCCAATGGTCTGTAGCTGCTCCTTCTTTGTGGAGAGGGATGACTGTAGCAGTGCACCATTCGGCAGGGACAAAGCCTGAGGTGAGGCTGTGACTGAACAGGGCACACAGGTGAAGTGCCAGTTCACTCTGTGGTTCATGTAGAACACAGCCAGGGATATTGTCAGGTCCCATAGAAGCTGTATTCTTGGCCTTGGACAGTGCTGTTTTAACCTGTGCAGCAGTAATACTGGGTGCCTGACAATCTACTGGTATTGTAATTGATCCTTTGGGGAGGGAGAGGGATAAAGTTGGCAATGAATCTGTTGGCCAGTATATTGGCAATATTTGTTGGCTCGGTATAGGAGGTACCATTGTGCAGTAGCTCAGAGCAAATCGGGGTATTGCCATGGAGATTCTTTACATAACTATAGAAGGCCTTGTGGTTGTCTTTACTATTTGCTGCAATTCTGTTTTCATAGCTAGCTTTAGAGGATTTGATGAGGGATCTTAACTTTTTGTTGAGGCAGATAAGGGAGTTTTTCCAGTCTTGGGACTTCACTTTATTCCACATCAGTTTCCTCCTTCTGTTGTATAGTTTGTTTATGGCAGGGGACCACCAGATTGGCTTCCTTTTTTTGGAGGAGAGTGTCTTGGTTCTGTTGGGTATGGTGAGATCCATGCATTTGTGTATGTGTTTGTACAGTGCATTGGTGTATGATTCTGCGGTCACGCAACTATTCTCCATTTGCATGGGTGCTGTGAAGTTAGCCACCTCTGTTTTTAAGATCCCAAAGTTAGCTTTGGATAACATTTTCTAATAATGTTAATCACATTAACTTCAAAGTTAAGATTCATATCTACCGTGATACCTAGATCTCTTATTACCTCAGAAAAACACAAATCTGATTGTTCAGGGAGTAAGGATATGATACATTTTTCCATTGTTAAATCTCATATTTTTGGTTGTTATGCAGTCATATAGGTTATCCAAGTAAGATTGCAACAGATACCAATCACTAGTATCAGTTACTGCTCTCCCTGTCTTAACTTTGTGAGCAAACTTACTTAATCATACAGAGTTAGATTTTGGACATTATGACATCACTAAATTAAATAATAATGGCCCCAAGACTGAACTCTGAGGCACACCCCTGGCCATCAAGTTCAGTATGGAATCAACTTTTCAGATATTCCTTTCAGGAAATATCCATTAAAATTCAGGTCAATTTGTTTCTGAAATTGATTATTTGGATGTAACGTTGACTAAGGACACGAATAAGGGTTGTTTCACATCTAAGGTTTATAGGAAGCCCACATATTCCAATAGTTATTTGGATTTTAGTAGTAGGCACCTGCTATGTGTTAAAAGGAATATAGTGAGGGGGCAAATTATACGGACCGCAAGGATGTGTTTGGACCTGTTAGAGTTTAAAAGAGAGCTAGTGAATCTTATGCAGATGTTCTAAGCAAGAGGTTACCCCAAGGAGTGGGTCTAGAATATTGTGATGGAGATTTTTAGAGGTTGGGGTACTAAGTACATCCCAAAATTAGGTAGCTCTTTAGAAATTAGAAACCAGACTGTAAATAAATGGGGTGACAATTTCTCTAGTTCTATGGTTATTTTTATGGACCATTTGCGAAGACAGTTAGAAATATTATTAGTAGAAATTGGATTATATTTGAAAATAATAGTGAGGTGAATAAGGTGGTGGGGGAAAACCCTCTTTTGTTTATAAAATAGGACACAATCTAACATTGTTATTGGAACATCCCAATAATGTTGCCAAGGGCACAGGTAAGAGTGCAACAAGATGTGGGGCATGCGATTATTGTCAGTACACTATGACTGAGAAGAGTATAATAGTAGGAGAACCACCACAGCAAGTGAATTTAGTAGGAGGCAATTGTGCAAGGAAGGGTATAGTGTATGTGGCTGTCTGCCAGGCTTGACATGCATTTCATTCATGGGAAATTTAGAGGCCCCTCCTTAAACAGATCTATGAGCATATTATGCTATTGATAATAAGAATGTCAATAATGCTTTATTTAAGCATACCTTGAATTGCCCTAGTTATAATAAGTTTCTTTTTGAAATAGTGGAGGTAATTAAAAGAGAACGTAGGAGTGGATATTGGGAAAATAATATTGAGAAGAGTGAATTAAGATGGCAACTTAGGTTGAATGCAAGAAACCCCCTGGTCTTAATGAACACCTTTCTCTGATTCCTGTTTTGAGGGAAAGAGCATTAGTTTTATAGGTTTTGAGGGAAGTTTATAAGTATTTTTTATTGTAAAGTGTATTTATATGTTGATGATGTTTTACTACTTTAAATTTTGTTATTAAGAAAATCAAGTATGTAATGTTGTTAACTGATTAACCTATTTGGACTGTGCAACAAGTTGGGATAGTGGTTTCAAAGAAGTCCTGGTACTGTGAGGGATGAAAGCGCTTGCCATTTTCTGTTTTATGTGGAATAAAGTTTTATTCGTATATCAGCAATGTTTTATTGGCTTCCTGTGGATCACTGAGGGGACTTTTTAAATCATTGATCTGCTTTTGTTCCATTTACATGCTGTGGTTGTGTTTTTAATTCCTTTAACATAGCCATTGCTTCCTCAGCATTTGCAAATGTCAGATGTCTTTCTGTAGATTATCAAAACAGCTGGAAAATTCAGCCTGCATTTTAATCTGTGTCTCTTACACCTTCTCACAATAATCACAAAGGTTACATCCAATCATAATCCACAAGAAATGCTTAACCCGTTTCATGAATTTCCTGCCTGATTACCCCAACTGCTACAATACCTGATCATTCTTATATAAAGACACAAACTGTGCCAAAAATCACCCTATGTTTGCCATATGAACGTTCTAATATAATCAGGGACAACCTAGGCATCTTCTCAACACATAGTGATGATTTTGTAATCTCTGTCCATGGTGCCATCTTAGTTTTCAAAAAAATCAGTTAAATCGACTCCATGTTCTTCTGTCAGTACTGTAATCAATCTCACTTCTGTGAGTCTTATCCTCCAGCCTAACCATCCTTTGCCGCATATATTCCATATGACAAAAAAATGTTCTATCTAATCCTCACATTTAAACTATCCGCTGCTTAATAGACATTATAATGAGATGCAGGGCATAAGAAAATGCAATATTATCAACTATGAGCTGTTTCATTCTTTATATGTACCCTTCCAATAATCCAAACATATGCCACATACAAAAATTCTGCTCTTCCATTCTTTTTATTTGCTTGACAATCAATTGAATCATTCTCTATCATTGTGAAACATTGCTGCAATGGCTGGTCCTTCTCTGATTTCATCACCACACCTTTCTTCTTCTAAATCTATTCCCAATAACATTTTGATTTTTCCAGTCATCCTTGCAATGTTATATGCTATCCAAACTCAGTCACTATTACTCGTATCAACTTTCCTTTTTAATCATGAAAAAATATCATTTTAATTAACCTCACAGCAAACAACAAGCAGGGGAGACATACAATCTCATCAGGCACCGCACGCCTTCTCTCACAGGTAACGGGGCTTTTTTATTATCACACTCCCTACCTCCCAGGTGCATGTACAATGACTACAGTGGCAGCATACAAAACCTTTATTTAGTTTGTTTATCAAGGTACCTTAGCTATCATTCAATGAGTCCCACCTGTATTATCTCTACAGGGTATGGCAAGTAGTGCAAAATCTCAAAACCTTAACGTAATGTAGGACACTGACCTTTAGCCACTGAATTGTCTCAGCTCTTGTCATCCTCTAACAACCATGTCACTAGTAAGACTTCAATTGCTAGCAGTTAAGCTGGGAAATATCACTCTGACTCTATTAGCACCCTAACCTTCTGTATTTTTTGTTATTATTCATTTTGCTGCATTTTTAATGTCCTAATACTCCCATATCAATAAAACTCCTGTTCTGCCTAGTACAGGTTCAGAAGTACTTTACACCCTTGGAACCTGGCTTTTTAAATGTTAGTTTCACAAGCGTTATTATCGTGAAGTTGCACAGCATGGGTCCCTATTATACTTCTGAGACCTGTAAAGGCGAGTCACCAAAGTACAAAACAAAAGTGCAGCTACTAACCCCTTAGTGCAGCAGATTGAAACCCTGACCATGACCTAAATGACCCATGCCAGAACAGGCACTAGAAGAGTCAGGCTGGGAGGATGGCAGAGAGATGCTATTTTTATCTCACACGTGAGTGTGAGGGAATTGTCTCTGGCGTGACTTTTGGGTGACATTTAGTTGAATCTTTAGATGCTATACTGTACTAAAGGATAAGAGCTGACTGAGCATGCATTGCACATCAGTGTGCCAAAGAAGCCAGAAACAGTCATATATATATTAGCGTGAACTCCTCCCACATAAGCAGCCATAAGTAGAGCTCAAAGAAACCATTGAGGAGCACACTCAACAGTTCTGAGTAGGTAGGTCATTCCAATGGAGCTAAAAGCTGTCCCCTTCACTCCCCCCTGATTCTTACCACAGGAAACACCAAACAGGAGCCAATCTGTCAAGGAATGAATGTGCAAATGGGTATAGAGGAGCCATTGGGTAGGTTCAATGGACATAGGTGAGCAGGCAAGGAGGATTAACACACAACTACAAGGGAACAGCAAATACTGAAACTTGTTCTCCTTAATAGTTGATTTTTGCAGGGGCAATTTCCCTGGACCCCTCCACACCTGACTACATATATATATATATATATATATATATATATATATATATATATATATATATATATATATATATATACTAACTGCAAGATCATTGTATCTTGGGGAAAGAGAAGTATTTTGAGGCTGAATAATCTTGGACATAGTGTATGTATTCCCTATTTTTGTGTTTTCAGTCATGCTGCTCCAGGATTCACAAGTATGATTTTGAGACTTTGAAAAGGTTACAGTAGACAACATTCTAACAGTTAGCAGTGATCCAGACACCATATAAATACTTTGCTAAAATGATTTGTAATAGGTCTTCAAAAGTAGTCTTTGAGACTTTTCCATTAGTAGTACTTATAGAAGCAGAAGAACACTCTTCTTAGTAAGGACTAAAAGGACTTCACAGGAAAAATAATAGGCACACTGAACCGGTAACAGGTCCCAGCTGCCACCTAGGTACCTCCGGTCAGGGAGTTACAGGGAGCATTCTTCTGATTCTATTTTTTACCTTCCTTAAGGTAGGAAGGCAACACTATCCCTAGGTTGTTCTGCCCACATGTTGTATTTAGTAGTACTTATCACAAATGAACCTGATGTTTGACCAATTTAATGTAAAAAAATCTGGTCTGGGAATATAGTAACACTTAAATGCAAGTAGATTTTATATGCAGATCACCTATTCTATGAAATGTTTTACACAACAGATGTATGCATTATACTTTGTTCTGCATTTTGCATCACTCTTTGATGAAAATTATAGCTTCTGACACATAAGCGATATATTTTACTAACTCAACATCACTTTGTATTAGAATATCAAGTTTGACATCACAAGCAGTGATTAAAGTCTGCATTAGAATCAGATGTTTTTGAAGGGCAATGTTTTATTAAATCATTAATATGCTTTGTAGATAGGCACACTGTTTATTGTGTGTCATAGTTTACACAATGGTTTCTGTTAATAGTAGCAGAAATGATGCATACATACATAATATAGATATTGCATTTTACGTCCAGTGTTATGAAACAACATTTTTTTATATTAGTACATAAAACATTTTAAAAATGCAAGACAATGATATTAAAAAGGCAAGATGAATGAATATAAATATAATGGAGGAGCATTGTGGAAAAGTTAATGCAGTGTATTTTAAGTCTACAGTTTTGGGTTCTGTACTGAGGTCCTGACACTGATGGGTGGAGCTTGCAATGCAATGGGTAATGGATACTCTTCTTTCTTCCCAAAATTATGTTGCATTCATTGACAGGCTGATCTAATTTAATAGCACTTAGGCTTACATTGTAAAGCAACTTGTCTGTCAGCAAAGTAAAATGAATAAGAATTTATGTGATCTGCTAAAATAACCTCATATCTATGTCTGATTCATGTTAACTCATCAAAGGCAATTTCAGTGTGTATCATTTGTGCAAAGCAACATTGCTGAATTACTTTCAATGAATTTAAAATATTTTTTTTGCAAAGAGCAGTTGTACAGCAGTAGGAAAAAGTACAACGTCCATTATTACTGAATTGTGAAAGTGATTTTCAGCAATTTTACTCAGCGTAAATGGTGGTCGCTGAAAGAACCTTTGCAGAGTTGTCATATTCCCTCTAGGTCTAAGATTATTTCATTTATTTATTCATTTTTTGACAGCCATTCTCTTATTCAAGGTCAGTACTCCGCAGGTGTATGGCAAAGAATTAATTCTGCATAGGTACATATGCCACTACACATACACATACACACTCACACACACACACACACACACACACACACACACACACACACACACACACACACACCATTTTATGTATTATTCCCGCTATGAACAAATACAGTGGCTTTGCAGTTTTTATTTGTTTAATATTAATACATTTTCACTTCTTTGGGGTACACATGCTAGCTGAAAATACATTATTTCTGTTATCTCACAAATGCTCTAAATATAATGTTAGCTGGATCGTCCCCATATTTTTAATGCTTTTTCTGTTTCTTATTCTTTCTGTTTCAAGCCACCTTTCATCAAGGACTATAATGAGGCATTTGGAAGTGTCTGTCAAGTATGTTCTCTCAGTCAGACGTCTCAAATGCTACTCAACAATGATTTAGCTTTGGATTGCATGACTACCAGATTTTAAAAAGTACAGCATCCCCCAACACTGAAATTTAACCACAACCTCATTTTCAAATCGAGAATTTGGTTCAATGTTAAATGTACTCTGGTGACTTATTAACAGTTTAGTCTAACGTAGCCACAGTCCAAGCTACAAATTCTGAATTATCCTTCCTTGACTTTATTGAAGTAGGATATTGAATTGTGGTAGAGAAAAAAAATACATGTAGCTTTAAAACATATGCTCAAATAAACTTTCCAACCATACATCTAGAAACCATTACTGGATGATTTTGTCTACAGACTTCTTATGCAGTCATCCACAAATAACACTTTGCCAAGTTTTATTATTAGAATTATGTTTCATTTTGTCAAAGTCAGCACAAGGTCTGAAAATAAGGGAAATGAACTATGAATGAAACAATCACAACATTTATTTATTTATTTATTTATTTATTTATTTATTTATTTATTTGTTTGTTTGTTTGTTTATTTATTTATTTATTTTAGTTTACATTTGTTTACCTGGAAAGTCTGACTGGACACAAGTCCTTTATCAGCAGATGCCCGGGAAAAAAGCTCCATATAAAACAATAGATAAAAAGGTAACAAATACAAATATACATACTCATTGTGATATAAAATTATTAATACAGGATGTATCATGTTTTTAATGAAAGACAAATAATGAGCATACAATATAATAAGACATATATACCTAGTGAGCAATATACATATATAAACTGAGATGTCATATACAGGATACAAGTATCAATTTACAAGTGTATGACATTGCCAGGCTGTAGACTGAACCAAGAATTAAACATTCTTAATATGCATAGAATATCGTATACAATTTTATGACAATGCATATATGTTAGTAATGTTTGTTGCATGGTAAAGACAGTGTTACAGTTGCTAGTTGAGTGATAGAGTTGCAGAGTTCTTAAAGTTAGGAGACAGGTGATAGGGAAGTAAAGTGAGAGATCATCCTGGATTAGTGCAGGAGCATAGCCTTATAATAGTTAGGTGAGTTTTTAGTGTTCTTTTGAAACGAGGTAGACTGGTTTTGGAAGTTATAACATTGACAGCTTGTTCCAGGTTTTAGCTATTAAGTTGGAGAAAAGGGAGTCTCCAGCAGTATTATTGGATTTGGTTATGCTTAGTAGGGGTTTATTATTAGGGAGTCTCCAGCAGCATTATTGAATTTGGTTATGCTTAGTAGGGGTTTATTATTAGGGAGTCTCCAGCAGTATTATTGGATTTGGTTATGCTTAGTAGGGGGTTATTATTAGGGAGTCTCCAGCAGTATTATTGGATTTGGTTATGCTTAGTAGGGGTTTATTATTAGGGAGTCTCCAGCAGTATTATTGGATTTGGTTATGCTTAGTAGGGGTTTATTATTAGGGAGTCTCCAGCAGTATTATTGGATTTGGTTATGCTTAGTAGGGGTTTATTATTAGAACAGAGGGTCCTCTTGTTGGAGTAGGGATGTAGTAGGTCCTCTAGGGCAGGGGTTTTATGTAGTTGGTAGAGCATCTTATGGACTATGATTAATTTATTGTAGAGTAAGAGTTGCAAGAGTTCTAGCCACTTGAGCTTTTTAAGTACAGTGCAATGATGTGTCCTGAAAGGGAAGTCTGTGGCAAACTTAGCAATTTTGTTATAACAGGACTCTAGCTTTGTCAGGTCCATTTTTTGAAGATTAGTGAAAATAGGTGAGGCGTAGCAGACTGATGACATGAGGCGTGTTTGAGCTATTCTAGGTTTTGTGGTATTTGTAAGATACTGTTTATTTCTATACAGCATTTAAAGTTTTTTATGAACTTTCTTTATAGTTGGTAGGATGTGAATGTCGAATCTCAGGTTGGTATCTATCATGACTCCCAGGAGTTTAGTGTGGCTTACAGGTGAGAGGATAGTGTGGTTTCTAGATGTGATATTAAAAGGGGGTATTGGTGGCCTGCTAGGATGGAAAAGCATAAGTTTGGTTTTATTAGGGTCCAGGATTTGTTACTGTTTTGAGATATTGGTTCAGTATTTGTAGTGGTGGGGAAGTGATTGATACAGAGAGCTAAAATGGTCTTGGTGAAATATTTATTAAATTGGCTGGCTATGTTGTTGGGATTGTCAGTAGTTGGGGAGGGAGTGCTAGCTTTACCAGGTTGGAGTATCTTATTAATGGCTGACCAGAATTTCTCAGGGTTGCTTTTGTGTTTTTTTTTTTTTGTTTTTTTTTGTGCATCCTGGTAGTAGTAGTGTATTTTGTCCTGTTTCACCTGTCTTTTTGCCTTATTTCTTGTTTTTTGTATTGTGTTCCTCTGGCTTATGCCAAAATCCAGGCTTTGTCCCTTGATTTTAGTAATGATCTAGTTTTCTTCGTAAGCCATGGGGCAAAGTTTGATTTGATTCTTAAGGAGCTAAGGTTTGCTTGTGAATTTAAGATATCTAGAAAGGTAGAGTAACATTTGACAGCATCCTCTATGTGAAGTTGTTTAAGCAGTTTCCAGTTACGTTGATTTAGAGTGGATAAGAAAGTATTGGAGTTAGAGTTATTTTTGTTTCTAATTAGTTGACAAGTGGTAAATTTAGGTGGATAGATATGTTGCCTTAGGAGGAATGTAGGAAGATGTTCACTAAGGCTATCTGGGAGACAGTCAGATTGTGTGGATAATGTAGGTCTATTCATAGGTTCATAGGTTGGTACTAGGCTATCGGCCCTAGGGCCTATGCAAGCCTAGCCATAACAATTCCCTGGATATTTCTTCCCACAATATTTACTTCTCCAGGCCCCTGTCTAGCAGGGCGACTGACATGATCCCCAGGATGAATTTCCTATCTCCCATCAAGGTTCCTTTTGAAGATGGCCAATGAGGCGCTCTGCTTGATATGTATGGGCAGTCTATTCCAGAGTATGGGGAGTCTCTGGGTCAGGAACCTATCCCTCCAGCATGTTTTGTTCATTGTGATGACAAGGTTTAGATCCCTGGAGCATGTGGCTCTGAGGGATTGGGATTTCTTTAAGTGGAGCATTTCCAACAGCTCAGGGTTTGACATGGCCTTGTATGTTAGCAGAGATCGCCTCTGAGTCAACGATATGCCACAGAGTATAGCTGGAGTTTTTTAGACGGTCAGTATATGGCATCTGCTTTAGGCCTGTGATTCTTTTAGTGAGGTATTTCTGTAGCCTTTCAAGCTGTTGCAGATGTTTTGTGAGGTACATACCAAACGGGGCATTGACAATATAATGGGTCTAATGAGGGATGAGTACAGTGGCACAATGACCTCCTTTTTTCTGGATGAAAAGCGCTTAGTGATGAGGTGTGCCACATAGAAGGATTTCCTGACTGTTGTGGCAATGTGGTTATCGAAAGTGAGACCACTGTCCACCTGTGTCCCTAAGTCTCTCATCACACTTTTGATGTTTAGTGTCCTGCCACCTATGTGGTAATTCATGGGTACATGTTTTTTTTCCAAAGGGGATAACTATACATTTCTTGGCATTAAGCTTGAGCCCATGGCTCTGGCACCAGGCATCTGTTTCTGTAAGGCCCTTTTGTAGAATATCCACATCATTTGGGGATTTAGTAATGGCTCCCAGTTTGCAGTCATCTGCAAACTTTGTTAGCCAGAGTCCCTTAGTGTTGGTCTGTACTTCAGAGAAGTAGATGCCAAACAAGATTGGCCCCAGGACTGAACCCTGAGGTACTCCACTTGTCACTTGTCTGGAGCTGGATTTGGAGTTGGCTACTTTTACTGTCTGGGTTCTGTCAGTAAGCCAGTTAGCAACCCATTGAGTGACGTAGGGATTTATGCCCAGCTTAGTAAGTTTATCTATGATTCCAGAGTGGGGGATGGTGTCAAAGGCCTTGGCGAGGTCCAGATAGTCTGTGTGGACTGCCTTACCCTTGTCCACAGCTCTGGAGACTGATTCAAAGAAGTCAATCAGATTCAGGAGACAAGATCGGCCCTTCACAAACCCAAACTGGGTGGGGTCCAGTGTTTGAAGGTTGCCAATGTCTTTGTTTATAAGTTCCATGATAATGCGTTCCATGCCCTTGCAAATCAGGCTTGTCAGACTGATGGGACGGTAGTTCCCGGGATCCAAGGTGGATCCTCCTTTGTGGAGCGGGACAACTGTAGCTGTGCGCCACTCACTGGGCACGAAGCCTGAGGTGAGGCTATGATTAAACATGACACTTAGGTGAGGTGCCAGTTCATTTTGTAGTTCATGTAGTACACAGCCTGGGATGTAATCTGGTCCCATGGATGCTGTATTCTTAGCTTTGGAGAGTGCAGTTTCTACCTGTGTAGCCGTGATTATCAGAATTTGGCAATCTTTTGGTATTGACATGGGCCCTTTAGGGGGTGAGAGTGGGGTGAAGTTGGCACTAAATCGATCTGCCAGGATGATGGCAATATCCTTGGGATCAGTATATTTAATGCCATTTTGTTGTAACTCAGAGCAGATCTGAGCATTGCCATTTAGATTCTTGACATAACTATAGAATGCCTTGTGGTTGTCTTTGGAATCTTTGGCAATTTTATTTTCGTAACTAGCTTTTGAGTATTTTATGAGGGATCTTAGCTTCTTACTGAGGCTGGTGAGGGAGTTTTTTGCATCCTGTGATTTTCCTCTTTTTTGCAACAGTTTCTTCCTTCTGTTGTATAATTTGTTTATAGCAGGAGACCACCAGATTGGCTTCCTTTTTTTGGAGAAAAGCATATTGGTTCTATTTGGGATGGCACAATTCATGCATGAGTGGAGGTGCTCATACAATGCCTTAGTGTAGGATGCTGCAGTCAAACTTCCAGATCCCGTCTGCGTGGGTGTTGTGAAGTTTGTCACTTCTGACTTCAGTAGCTTGAAGTTGGCTTTGGAGAAGTTTTTAAGGAGGTTTCCTTACTGGGGGGGTGGGGGTGGGATGTGGATGTCAAGGGTGATTTGCTTATGGTCAGACCTGACCAATGAGGGGGTGACCACTGGTGTGGAGCATCTATCTCCCATGTTGGTAATGACCAGGTCTAGGATATCGGAGCCCCTGGTGGGACAATGGATTAGTTGATCCAGGGCGTTGGAATTTATGAATTCCAAGAACCGTTGGGAAAAGGAGTTGGTACCTGAGTAGTTTTCCCAATTAATGGTAGGGTAGCTGAAATCACCCAGTATTAGGGTGTTTGGTTGTATCTTAATATTTTCCAGTATGTTTAGAAAGGTGTAGTGAGAATCTTGGGGCATGGTTGGGGATCTGTAGCAAGCTACAATTTGGATTGCAGTCTAACCTAGTGTTAGTTGCACCTGGAGAATTGCAGATGCATTGTGCTGGGCAACTAGTCTGGAGGTGTGAATATCCTTATTAGTTAGTATTAGTTAATATTCAATCAAAAATGGACTGTTTGTTGGATGACTTGTCTATCCTTGTATGTGTTTTGATACTTTGGGTGATTCCATAGAGGCTGATGTGGTTAGTTGGGTTCTGAGAGTTACAGGTAAACCAGTCTATGTTTATATCTCCCATGATTATTGTTTCTTGTGATAAATGTTCTGTAGTCCAGTCTAGTATGTTTTCTAGTGTGGGGATATTATTGCCAGGAGGAATGTAGGTTCCTATTATATTTTCCAGATTTTTTTAGAGTTAAATATAAGTTTTAAAAAAATTACCTAGGCTTTGTCAAAATTGAGAGGATTTAGATTGGATAATTCTAAATTCAGGTGATTCCTGAAAAGTATGGCCACACCATCTCCCCTTTTTCCTTTCCTGTCTACCCGAATGATACTGTATCCAAGGGGTAGGATTTCATTATCATAAGTATCAGGTGTTAGCCAAGTTTTGGTTAATAGTACTATGTCGGGTGAGTATAAGGAGAGGTTAGCATGGAGTTTGTGGATTTTATTCTTGATACTTCTAATGTTAATATTTAATAGTAGGAAGTCACTTGAGTTTCTCTATGGAGATCTAAGAGGTGTTGGGGGTTGATGTTATTTTGATATGGTAAATGAGATGTAGTGATGTTTGGCCCTGGGTTTGGGTGTATGTCTCCACTTTGAATAAGTTTAGATACTATGTAAATCAGTCTTTTTTATAGTTTTAATAATATACCAGTTGTACTGTAGGGAGAGTCTGGAGGTATTAGGTACTTCAAATATAAGTGGGCTAGTTGGATGGTTGTGATGTTAAAGATAGTGGGGGGTATAGTGGTATTATAGTGTGTAGCTTCCTGTGATTTAGTGAGATATCTGTATTGGAAATGTATGTTGTCTTTTAGTGACATGACGTTAAGTGGGCTATTAGTGGGAGGAGTATTACAGCTATTGTGCATGTGTGTAACATCATTATAATATGGGTGGGCTATATTGTAGCACTTGGGTTAATTACAAGTTATGGGTTGCTTATATTGCTTGATAGGAGTATATCTATAGTGGCTTTTTGGCAGGGGTGGGAGGAGTATATAGTAATAGAAAATAATTATGCTATGTGATTGGTTGGTTAGGCAGATGGGAGTGGTATGGTTTAGGTAAGTTTAGGCATAGCCAGGGTGGGTGGGGATTGGGGTAGGGTAGGGGAGCAGAGTAAAACCCTAGTGAGTGAGTGTTAATTTTGCATCAAAAATGTTATTCTACCAGAACTATCCACTCAAAGTATAGTTTGCATATAAAAGGAAAATAGGCTACTTTAAGTCCTGGGTAAGTTTAAAGTGGGATGGTTAACAGCAGTTGAGAGGACCTAGTGATGCAATGTACTCAGTAACAGTGTAGACCTGATAGATGCTGCTTAAAGATTATTATAAAATAAATTAGAAGCATACATAGAGATTAGGTGGGGTGTTTGAGCAGATTTTCCTCCTTGGCAAGGCTAGAGACAGTTGGATAGAGTCAGCTACCACAGCTTAGCATAGAGGTGGTAATGCAACATGCAGGCTTTAGTACCTGAAATAATAAAAGCAGGGAGAATCAGTACATAGCAATTACAACAGAGCGCTAAATAAAGTAGGTATGGGAGGAGAGATAACAGCTTGAAAGTGTATATGGAAATCTAGAGTATCAGGTATGAATCAGATTAGAAAAAGGTGAGCGTATGATGAGTGCAGGCAGATAAAAGCAGCAGAGAGCATACAGGCAGATGGGAACAACGAAGAGTTTCTAGTAGGGGAGGAGGAGAGGAAAGACAGAAAGCCAGAAGTTAATATCTCAAAATAAAGTGTTTAGCAAAGATGATTAATTATCACACTAGTAACACTGAAGTCTTGAAGAACTGTTGAATTTAGTCTACCGTCTAAGCACATTTACAACTAGGCAAACTTGATGAATTCATAGTGGTGTGTTACACCGCAGTTATACAGTATTCAACAGTAGCATAATAGAGAGTGTAAATACAGTATTCAATCTATTATCCTACAAGCAGCTACACCTCCACCTATTAGTCTCCTATATTATAGCAATTAATACAATAACTTTCCACACAATGAAAGCTATATCAGGCAGTGATTTCAGGTACTGATACAATCCAAGAGCCTATCATATTTTGTTATTAAAAACATCAGCCAAAAATAATTCAACAGCTTCAAAAAGTATATCTGTTATAATGTCCTTTTTCTTGTGTAGTTCCTGTTCTGTTCAGATGTTTACCTTATTATCGCTACACTCACTTCACCAAGTTGTAGCAGTGTGGGGATCTATGAGTGAAGATGGAGTGGGATGCCAAAACACAGTTTTTGAATAGCACAAGAGATCTTGGGAGTGGGTTCTGTTGATTAAACAATACACATTAATATTCTTTGTAAATGGCACTATCCCAAGTTGGACCCTAGTCTCCTTGCAACATGCAGCATAAAAACAATCTCTAAGCAGTTATTTCAGAGTTACTTTGCTTAGCAATAAACTTCTATGCCTTGTAGTAGTCAACAGCAAGGGACAGAATGTATGGGAGTGAGCATTATTTTTGCATCAAAACTGTTATTCTACCTAAACTATCAAAGTATAGTTTGTATATAAAAGGAAAATAGGCTACTTTAAGTCCTGGGTAAGTTTACAGCAGGATGGGTAACAGCAGTGGGGTGGATTATGGTGATTAACAGTGGAGACCCATTAGATTCTGCTTCAAGATTATTGTAAAATAAATTAAAAGCATACATAGAGGTTAGGCAAGTTGTCTGAGCAGGTTTTCCTCCTTGGTAAGGGTAGAGACAGTTGGACAGAGTCAGCAAATGCAGCTTAACATAGAGGTGGTAATACAACACGCGGGGTTTAGTAGATAGAGTTTAGGCAAGGTGTTTGAGCAGGTTTTCCTCTTTGGCAAAGCTAGGGACAGTTGGATAGAGAAAGGTGACCGCAGCAGTATACAGGTAGTAATACAACATGTGGGCATTAGTACCTTATTATCGCTACTCTCGCATCACCAGGTTGTAGAAGTGAGGGGTCCTGTGAGTAAAGATGTCATTCCAATGTTGTTCCATGTTAATGTCTGTTTAAGGCAGTACACAGGAAATCAAAGGATACTCATTTATATGTTACAGAATGCTGCCTTGTATATGGACATCCTAATAAGGAACTTTTACAAGGGTATATCATCTATAAAGTTCTGCATTTTAATTCTTATTCTGTTGATTATAGCTATATTTCTCTTCTTCACAGCATCCCGCATCACTCTTGCTCCCTTCCAAGATATGTTTTATGTTTAGTTATTAACAGCTTAGTGTGATATTTGCCACTGGCCAGTTTTTTTAAAGGAGTAAGCTAAAATGTTGTAAAGCGCCATTATCAGCTTCTACAGATGTATTTGCTAATTGCATGTTACAGTGCAGCTCCTCTGCTGTGAGAATATAGAACAGTATTTTTTGTCTAGAGATTACATTAATTTGATACACTGTTCCTTAGAAATTCAGTTAGCTAGCACTGGGCTTATAGGTCATATAGCTTAGGAAAATAACAATTAAGAATGAATACACACAGAGCATTTTTAAATAGTGCAGATACACTGTAATGGTTTAAATTAATACATACTGAGACATGTACAATTGAATCAACAATCCAGCATTAATTACTATGGCTCATAATCTGTAAAGGGAAAGTAATTAAAACAGCATGAAAAAGTCACTGTTTTTGTTATATTAAAAGAACAAGGGTGTCGTGTCAGCCGAAGAGTATTTTGATGTTGGGTGTAAGTTTAATTTTCACAGAGCACACGCTGCTTGAAGAGCACAGCTTACAAAGACAACATCCTACATATGCTGCTCTCAGAGTCAATGATGGCCAGCTATGGGAATGGAATTTGTAGGCAACACCTTTAATCAATATGGAGGTATGATAGTACGAAGGCATGCCTCTCAACAGTCCAGATATTTGCAGAATGTCCAAATTTTTGGCTCATATTTTTGGTCTGTGGTTTTCTGATAACTCACTGGGATGATCTGAGGATTATAAGTCACTAAATAATGACATACATCAAACTTCCTGTTACTCTAGCAACTTTCAAAGTTCATGAACAATATTTAAAATATGTCTCTATTTTTTGGCCTTTGTCTCCCATTTTGACAGGCTTTGTCCAGATTTCTTGCAAAAGAGGTTGAGAAGTATGTCTGGAGGTATATATATTTTTTGCCAGTAGTAAGAAAGAAATTTTGCATGCACAGATATTCCCTTTCCAATATTACCACCCAGTCTATGTTGCTGAATCATACATTGTACAGATCCCATATGTTAAATATGTTAATCAGCTGTTGGGAGTTCAGGTCATAATGCCAAAGATCAAATGACTGAACAACAAATCAAAAAGGCTGCAATGATTACAAGAGTGAAAACTGAAATACTGAAATGAGACCAAACACATCATAATGTCAATACAAATAAGTTAATAGCAAAACCATCAACTATGAGGAATGGACCCACCATGTTTTTATGCATTCTAGTGCTGAGACCATATCACCACACTTGGAAGGAAATCATCTGTTATTCTGGAGAACAACTGTCTCCCTTTCTTCAGAGCTGTGTGACCTTGGGGTATGAACTCACTGCAGCAGAAGTATGGAAGCTGCAGCCTTAAACTTGGGGTGCAGTGGAACTGAAAGTCCTGCAAAAGTACAACTTCACTTATTTAAGTTATTCCCATGCCCAAAGTAGTTCTGTCTGACTATATATATATATATATATATATATTTTTTTTTTTTTTTTTTTTTTTTTGGTAAGAGACTCTGAAGATTTCATCTCATCTGCTAAAGAAACAGCTAATTACTTTATAATTTCATATAATGCAGCTGACAGTTCTGACAATAAAGATATTTCTGTAGTATACTGATCTACTGCAGCTTAACTAGAACATTGTATACCAATTTTCCAGTTTTGCAGACATATATGGTTCACAGCTAGTGATGTTTCAAATGTACACCTGTTATGTAAAATGCAAATAACTGTCAGCCTTTTCATACAGTTGAATGCAAAAATATATTGTACTGATATAAAAACTAACACTGCTGGTGCAGTCATCAAGACGGCATTAATATGAACGGTTACATTAGCATGCTGAGCTACTCAGAACAAGCTAGTAGCTGGTTTTACTGTAAGTGAAGTATAAAATCTGATGATTCGATTTCCAACAGATGTGCAAACACATTTGGATTCATTTGAACATATTTACAGTGAATGCAGTGTTGAATTTTTAATAAAAAATAATATTGTCTGAAATAATAACTAGTAAAGAAGACACAGAACTGGAGGGAATGCTTTACTTACTTGATCTGCAGAATGTCTTTACTTGAAAAGGTGGTGAAAAACAAAAGAGCTACAGGAATAAGTGAAGTATGGATCTCTAGTGTCTCCTCTATTTTCACTGAATGAAAAAAATTAATTAAGATATCATCTAATGGTCTTTAAGAGAATGTCAGCTGTGTGTGCACATGGAGGATACAGAAATGTAATAATAAATGCTCAGTGTTCGGTGCTAGATTTTAAGAAAACTCATGGTCTCAAATTAGGCCTTAAAACTCTTACCACCAAATAAGGTTGGCTCATATAGAGTTTTCCAGGCATTTGTCAAGGTCCGTCTTAAATGACATCAATTGATCTGCCTTCCTTATTCTTTCAGAAAGAACATTCCATATGAGTCCAGCACTGCAGTGAAAGGATAGCTTTATTTTGCTGGCATATCTATGGACAACCATAACACCTCGATTGTTCTGAGTATCTAAACAGTGATTATTAACTGCAATTCCCATGTTAACTGTGAGCAATTGATTGTTTACACAATTAAGATTAGGATTACATCTCCGCTTATCAACCTAAAGTTGATGGAGTATAAATTTAACATTTCAGAATACATGATAAAAGTTTTGCAGTCAAGAACTGCGGGTCTGTAGTACACCAGAGGGTAGGATTACTAGCTTTGAGACATCTGGTTAACTTTGAAAGATCTGGTAACACTAACTGTGATTGCATTAAAAGTGGCTTACCGTTCTTGTTCATTAAAAGTACCATTTTTGTGCACTTTCCTTTATAATTCACGAGTTAGCATGCACAAGATTAAAAGCTTACTTTAAAGCTTAGAATATGCTTGTCTGGATAACCTGGAAAACTGCCATTATAAAATATCGCCAAGGAAAATTAGGTAGATGTTACCACTATATGTATAAAATAAGCTCTCATTTCCCTAGAACATAGATCTAGGAGGAAAAAAAATAATAATCAGGGGGCTAAGGGAAGACTATTCTAATGTCAAATTTGATATGGCTGGGCAAGACGTGTTCTGGTTAAATAGTGTAACTGCAAAAACTGTACCATCATATGTAATTGATAGAGTCCACTGAGTTCTGTGCCCTCCTCTTCCTCAGGACCAAACACCTAAACGCTTATAAGTAAAACTGCTTGATCCATCAGATTCATTTCCCGTTTTACTAGCAGATAAAATCAATAATATTTTGAATGGTATGCCTAAAACATAAAAAATACCTACAGGCTACCCAAAAGAACAGTGAGTAGAGAAACTTAGCATGGCACTCAAAACGCAGCTGTCATTTGAAAATGGGATTAAATTTATTGTATATTTATCTTGGAAAGGAGTCAATTATAAAGTTCTAAATGCTGAATAATTCTTATAAATTTATGACATTATATACCACTGAGTGTATATGACCAGATAGACATGTTGTACAACAATATTATTCTTTTATGGTTAAGGTATAAAGGTTATTAATTTTAATAGCTCTTTTTCCTAAATTAACATTGTACTACCACTGAACTGTATTAGGTTATTCATTTTCATACTTTTATTATATGACATTATCACGATAAGCATTTATTGGTAAAAGCTTACCTCAGGATTCATGAAGCTCCATGCAAGAATAAGGCTATATTTGCACAGAGTGGTTCGTGTCCATTTAGAATAGCAGTGCGCCTTGCATATGCAAGGCATGCTGCTATCTAATCTAAACAGACACGAACCAGGAGCGAGCAGAGGGGGCATGTGTCAGCAGTGCCTGCACACATAACACACCCCCTTCACTCAGAAAGTGCCATACGGCACTTTCTGACACAGATGAGTGTCAGTTTATATAATATTAGAGCTTGGCTCTAATATTATATAGTAAACGAGTGTCTGCAGACACTGAAATGTAAATAGCTAACATTTCAGTGTCCACAGACACTGAAAAAGAAAAAAAAACACAAACACCTAGAAGGCAGCAGCCTTCAAGTGAACACCCCCAAATGTATGCACTCGTGCCTTACATGGAAGCAGTAGGGCAAGAGGAAAGCAATACAATTAAAAAATGTAAGTTTTTTTTCATCAAATAAATCCAAAGTTTATGTGGTGCACAGCTTGTTTGCACAGCGCCCTGCTATGCTTAGCCTGGCTGAAATCCTGAAAATGATAGACAAGTGCTACTGTGATAGAAAATGTCATCAAGCTGCTGTAGTGTAGTGGTACTGCCATGGTATAGCATGTCAAACATGCTCGGTTCGAATTCCCCCTCTGCCAAATTATTTAATAAACTTTTAAGGAATTTGAATGATAGATGTCAATCATATGACTCACGTATAGCACAGTATGGGTGGGAATATGTAAAATATAAATGTAAAAAATAATTTATAAATTCAATGAAAAAATAGATCTAAGCAAGGCTTTGCTAGTGTAAGCACTGTTTAGCTGCTTTCAGCTCTCCATAGGTGGTGTAAGCATTGCTATGTGGATTTGCATGGGGCTAAGCGTAGTTCAGCATATTAAAACTGGCCAATCAAGAATAAGTGCAGGAAAATTGCCCTATTTAAACTGCACAGGTGGGAATACAGCCATAACCATTTAGGATTGCTCACAGAAGGACCAAAATGTCTGGCGTTGGTGAAGGTGTTTGCTACCGAGCGCAACATTGGGGCATCCAGGAGTACAGGGTCATGGTTGGGCTCCTAGTCAAAAACCATGATGGCAGGTTGCTGCAGGGCCAGTAACAGGGCTCGCAGTACAAAGTTGAGGCCTGGGACCAGCTTGCACTTGATCTCACCAGTGCCACTGGCATACCCTGGACTAGTGAGCAGGTACATCACCACCATAATGACCTGAAGCGGAGGAGGGGTGCACTCTTGGATCATTGGATCCAAGAAGCCTGAGCGCAGGATGTCCCACCTGTCTGTAAGTATGCAGTCTTATGTATCTCTAAGTATGCAAAAGGTTCAACTTGTAACTGTGCAGGTGTGATTAATGTGTGATATCTCCCCATACAGCTGCTGCGTTGAGGTCCCAGAATGTTGATGCTCATGCTCAGTGACTGGCCCGGCTGCATCGGCTGTATGGTGAGTACAGAATACCCCCTACTATTAGCAGTAAGAAATCAAAATTATAGTAATGGTAGTACCGCCTGTAGATATATATATATATATATATATATATATATATATATATATATATATATATATATATATATATAAAATTGCACTGTAAAAGTCAGGAATAAATGCCTGTGTCAGGCTGCCAGTGTTACAATGGAGTATTCCCAGTTGCTGTGTAATACAGGTATCAGTAGCAAACAAGTTACAATATGTAGGAGAAGAATATTAGAATATGTATGAGTCTGTCTGAGTGAACCTGCCAAGAAAGTGCCATGTCAGGGCTACTGTAACAGTTAGAAATGAAAAGCATTCCTCTGTGCAGATCATGCAGTAATTGTAGATTTCTGAGTTGTACACAGATATGTATGTCAAAACTAATAAAGGTGATCCCAAACACTGGTGTGTGTCATCTCACTTGTACCTGAAAAATAGAAATGTGTATGTCCTGCAGAATGCATTAACTGAGGTGAACTGATTTAGCACTGCTTGTCTGCATACTTTAGAATGGGCATGTCAAATACCTGAAAAAAAGCAACAGTACATATCTCCATCAGAATGTGTTTTACTTGTTTGTCTGCCAGCATTGCCCTGTGTTAACCTTTCAATTTCAGCTGTATGTAGCCGTGAATGTAATGAAAATGTATAAGGCTAACAGGTGCAGCCTTAAAACCTACATTATGTACTCATTTATCTAAATTGCAGTATGTAGTTGCAATACAGTCAAATGTGCACTCCAGCTAATGTCCACATGTTTCACAAACAGTGACACCAGTGTCTGTTGTGTATGCATAATTTGTATTGAAAATGGGAAATAAATAATGCCGCATGTCATAATAAAAGTACTGTGCACAAAAATATGTACTAGATAGAAATGTCACAAGCAACACACAGTACCTCCCCAGTAGTTCAGTCTGATAAGGACTAGGCCTGTATTCACTTTTGCACACACACCACCGTTCGAATCCAGGGACCGCCACTAACATCTCAGTCTGGTTCTACAGTTGTAAACTGCAATCTGAATAGAAAAAAATAATGTACTGCAGCACATACATTTTCCATACAGGGCACACAGGTAAAGAAATCTGAATAGAAATACTAGTATGATATGCATGGGTCTATATTATAACCTTGAAGGTTTAATACTTCGAATGCATAAAGATTGCATTAAACCATCGAACCCTAATAAAAAAATTATTAAAACAAAAAAAATAAAACTAAAGCATTTACACAGAGGTGCAAGCCTCCCTGCACCCTCACAATCCCCGCTACTTAAATATACCAACTCCGAGATTGCACAACATTGAAGTAAATGGAAATCTCCCCTTATGGAGATTTCCGTTTAAATGTTCGATGTTGTGCGCTTTCGGTAATCACGTGCCGACAATATCGTATTCGATATTGTCAGACTTCGAGATTCTGATATAGACCTGATGTGTATAACTATAAAAGGTGTACAATTGCTGTGTTGATCAGCCACAGTCCTACAAATATATGCAACCTAAACATCCACACTCTGCAGTCTGACCCAGACAAGCCCCTTAAGTGTCACGCTGTCACGGATAGTTTACCCAGTTGGCAAGAAACCTGCACACAGAGAATTTCACAGTAGATGTATGTGAAAGGCACAACACACACTCCAAGACCTGCAACTAATATGTGAATCTGAAATATGTTTAGAAACAGCAATGTAATGTGCACACAGTTCATCTGCACAGGCCCACAGATAAAGAAATTGGTACAGAAACAGGTATGATGTCTATAACTAAAATAAGGGTACAATTGCTCTGTTGATATCTACAGCTGTTGGTGTGCTGTAGCAGCCCCATGACCCAGGTAGAGTGTAAGTGTGGTCAGAATGTAGATTAGTGAATAGTAGTGTACTGACAAACATACTTGATAGCAGTTGTCAATTGAATTTGTTCCCTTCCCCTACCACTCAGCTGATTTAACCATCACACAGAAACCAACATGGGTATGTTCCTAAACAAACCTCTACTGTTGGGACCATTGTTCCATTTGGTTTATCATTGTTTAAACTGTGTGCATACTAATATTCCCTGTTGAATAATCATTTTATTGCTATCCTGACATACCACTAACTGGCATGGTGTTGCAACCCTGAATGCCATTCCATATATGCATGGGTTATGCTTGCTATGGCCCTGTTATAATTGCACTGTTTTGGGTAAATGGGAATATCCATGCATACTATTTTGACTAATATTGTAATGTGTTGTGAATGACTAACCAATATTCATTGTTAATTTCCACACCATAGCACATATGGGAAGGCAGATCCCAGCGGATCCGCCTCTCCCACCCCACCTGGCCATGGCACCAGGTCCCAGCATGTCCTGGACCCAACCCAGACCTCCCTCATCTGCTAGTCCTGCACCACCCTTGGGTGGAACAGCTGCAGGGGATGGGGCTTGCCCCCACTGCAAGTGGGCATGTTGAGGATGTTGTCACCTGGGATGAGGTCTGTGGTATGGTGCGCAGTGTCCTCCAGACAGAGCTGGATGACTGCCTGTGCCAGGTGGAGGGCAGGCTGTTGCAGCTAGAGGGGCAGGTGGCCCCTCCAGTCCAGCCCCCAGCACAGCCACCTTCGGGGCTGTGAAGGAGTAGTGGTGACTGCCATCAGGTGGGGACATCAATGCCAATACTACCATCTGGAGGGTTCATGAACCTCAGATTCCCAACCACCCTCCCTGTCAAGGTGTTTTACCCCCACGTGTCATACACCACCCCTGTCTGCTGTCTTGTATGTCTTGTCTGTCTGCAAATGCAACCTCTCCTACCAAACATCACTCACTACACTTACCAATAATCCTTCCTTAACATCCCACTCTCACCTTAAACAAAATCACGTCCCATACATAGCTCAGCATTTCACCCAGAGACATGTACCCATCACAAAATCTAACCCTACCAATCATCCATACTGTATGATGCCCATACACCTCCCTGTAGGGTGTGAGGCTCCAAATTCTAAATTGCCCACATTGAAAGCAGCTGCCAAAGAAATGCAGAGCTATGGTCCTTTCCTACACCCATCCTGCACATCCCTACTTGTTTCTTACCTTGTTTGCCCCCCTGCTTGCCCCCAATTTCTCCACATTCCCATCGCCCTTGTTTTCTTTTCTTTATTTGAAATTAGTGCGGGTTTAAGCAGCCGTAAGTGGCCGCAAGCAGGCATAAACTAAGCTAAGCTCACGTAAGTGTCGCTTAGCTACACGCAAACCCAATTACAACTGCTTTAAAGTGCCTTAATCACTCTGTCTCCAACAGCCCCTGTTCTGCCCAGCAACAAAATAAACAGCCCTTGCAAGTCTCAAACCCAGGAACCTGCACACTATAGCCAAAGTGATTTAGCACTAAGCCATTTCAGATATAAACAAATCAGATTTTTTCTCAAACATATCATCCAGCACATTCATTCAACAGTAGGGGAAATGTATTTATATATGTAGGTGTATGTATGTATGTGTGTATGTATATATGGATCTAGGACATTTCACCAAAAGCACATTTCATCGAAACTCAAATGGCCAAACACAAATCACCGAAAGCACAATTCACTGAAAACAAATTTCACCGAAAGTTATATATGGCCTTGTCCCCACTGTAGTGTGACCCTGGAGTTAGTATATATAGTAGGGGGTTGTGGGGGGCACCGCCACCCACATTGGGGGGTGTGGGTGCATAGCCCCCCACATATTTTAAGTATATCTCATGTTTGGATAAGAGTAATATATTGCAGTTGCAAGTATGCATGTATATAGTTCAAAACATTTAAAATATATGGGGGGCTACACCCCCACACCCCCTACAATATATACTAACTCCAGGGTCGCACTACAGTGAGGACAAGGCCATATACAACTTTCCGTGAAATGTGTTTCGGTGGATTGTGTTTTAGTGCACACTAATTTGACTTTCGGTGAAATGTCCTAGATCCATCTATATATATATATATATATATATATATATATATATATATATATATATATATATACACACACACACATACATATATATGTATATACACATACATACACATATACATATATTACTACTTATAGATATGTATAAGAAGATATATACGTAGAGAGTGCACAGCATATTGAACAGCCAGTATTCCTACACTTGCCACCTTTTAAAATGGCCAGTGTTTGATTCTTTCATACAAAAGACAATTATTGCATGAAACATATACCCACAGACAAGTCAAAGGATATGACACCACACACAAGTTTGCATACATAGAAATGTTTATTTGTGTACTATTTGAGTTGTATATGCCACTTCATATAGCAGTTAGGTCTTTGAAATACATAATAACTGAGTAATGCAACTCGCAAACAAAACATTTGATACAGTACTCTGAAAGCATAACATATGTTGCTGTCCAGGCCAAAGCCTTCAAGTAGTACAACAGTAAAAAAACACTTGCCTGGAAGATAAGAATCAATCAACACTAATTAATTACAGATGTAGTTCAGCAGACTCCAATTACACTCTGTACTCAACCCCTAGGGGGAAAAGAATTAAACTGTCACAATGAAAATGTATCTGTTACATAACAATGCTTAACTTAAAACATCACTATCACACTGACAAACAGAACTGTCTGTAAAACAGTAAGCACTAGCCCACCACTGTTCCCATGGTGAAATGTATGAAAATGTACAGTCATATACCTTCATGTGTCTTACTACTGATATCCCTCACATGTTGTAACAGCCTAGGTTAAAAATGGTGCATACCACTCCCTCATAGAATGACTTACAAGGGCATATAACAGTGCTACATACACTGACATATTGACTGTACAAGGTCACACATGTTTTGTCCAGCTGTAGCCCTCATATATATGGACCCTACCCCACAATATGTGTGGGAGTCCACAACATCACTGGAATGATAGCAGGAATGCCAGCACTAAATAATGATAGGCCACTACTTAATAACCTCTTACTGCATGACATATGGACAAAGCCTGGTATATAGGTGGAGGACAGAGGCTGGAACACAGGGCCATATTTGCAATATTGCTGTTATACACTGTGAAAGTTGTTGGTGTTACAGGATTGGTTGCAACATACCCTTACTCAGGAATATGAAGTCAGAAACACAGATGGATCTAGCCATATACTGATAGCACTCAACAGAGAGAATGTCACTGATATATCAGAGATAAGACCTGTGTGGTGAACAAACAAAACATAACAGCCAATCCTCCAGCCATCATGTGGATAGGCCCACAGTTGAGAGCTATACAGACAGACTGCATTCCATGCAAAACTAGCATGTACACACAAACCCTGTAAAACTAGCGGTATTAAATGCATATAATAACAATACTCGTACACTGTCAATACTTCTGGACCTCATATTAATATGTAGTTGGCCTGTGTCTGCAAGTCCTTTTGTAAGATGTATTGCTACCTGCTGTCTGTAACACTACTACCCACACACAGGAAGGATGTCCTCCATACAGGAAAGGTAAAGGGACAACGCCCACATGATATAGTAATTTATAGTAGTGGGTTGCCATGACAGTGGTAACTGGATGTTGTACACAGCTGGATGCATGCAATTAGCAAGTGGTGAACACTGATTGGTGCAGAGGCCATCACATGATCATGAGCATCACCTACAAAATCCATGCTGCAACCTATTCAAAGCAGCTCAATCCCTGTAATGGAGAGAGAGAGAGAGAGAGAGAGAGAGAGAGAGAGAATTAAAACTACAAATCAAACCAAAACAAAAGTATATAAAACAAGTGACACATAAAAGTGCACATAGAAGACAGGACAATACTACAACAGGTATGTGAAACATATATGCATGTAATTGAATGTAGTACTTGGTCTGTAATAATGGGATAGATGATGTGGCAAGATTTATATGTGCCATCAAGACTTCTTGTTGTAATGATGTCCTGCTGAAAAACTGCTATGGACATAGCATCTGGCCCTGTGGGCAGTGGGCCATACCAGTCAACTGTGCAGATCAGCACTGAATGACAAGATGTAACCCATCATAGTGTATGTGCTGTACCTCAAGACATGTATATTAGTGTCGCAAATAGCTAGTGGTGGAAGTAATGAAGTTATGATAGACACATGAGTTTCAGACCCCACCACCTGCAGGACAGTCATGTTAGCGTGAAATGTACCCATGCACAAACGTCATAGGTTTGTAATAGGCTTACTTGCAATCTGTCCCCATATATACCCCCTAATGTTAAGCTGTGTCCACATCTGACACCCATCTGTTTTGTAGCAAGGCAAAACAGTGCAGCTGTGGAGGAGGGAGAGTTAGGGTGTGTGGACCTGATGTTTGAATGCACTCCATATATGTGTATATATATATATATATATATATATATATATATATATATATATATATATATATACATACATGTATGTCTACAGATATACAGACAAACACACACAAACACACACACACACACACACATATATATATATATATATATATATATATATATATATATATATATATATAGATATACATGTGTGTGTGTGTGTATATACACACACACAAAGACACACAACACACACACACACACACACACATATATATATATATATATATATATATATATATATATATATACACACACACTGTTGACACACACACACACACACACACACACACATATATATATATATATATATATATATATATATATATATATATAGACACAGTAGTAAGCGAGTGCAAAATGGACAGTTATGTCTGGTGTGAAATCCATGTTGGGAACACATTGCCCTTGTTTGTGAAGGTGAGATTTGTATGTTGGGGAAGGATAGTAGGTATATTTGAGGAGGTAGGTTGGGTTGGAAGACAAACAAGACAACATACAGGGGCGGTATATGACACATGTGGTGGGTAAACACCTTGGATAGGGAGTGATGTTTGGAAAGTGGAAGCTCATGAACCCCCAAATGGAAACAGTGGGACCAAGGTCCCCACCCATGGGCAGTCACAACTGCACCTTCATGGCCCTGAAGGTGCCTGAGCTAGGGGCTGAGCAGGAGGAGCATGCAGACCCTGTAATTATGTACTGAGGGCCTCAAGGTGGTGTAGCACATCCCCCTATGGACCAGACCCTGTAACTGACTTCAGGTGACAGGATCCTGTCTGTGTGTGCTCCCAGGGGGGAACGAACACCATCCCCTGAGGTGGTTCCACCTGAAGGTAGTGCAGGACCAGCAGATGATGAGGTCCCAGGGTGGGTCCCAGATGTGCTGTGGCCTGGTAACATGGCCAGATGAGGTGGGAGAGGTGGTTCTGCTGGGAACAGGATTCCCAAACTTACTATTATGTCACAGTTATAGAACTGTGGGTAGTAATAGTCCACACAATCCAGGATTACATCTAACAGAATGCATAGATATCCCCATTAACACAAAACACCAGATTTGGAGCAGTCACATATCAAACAGAACACATGCATATATGGAGCCATAGTGGCCCTTACAATGACATGCAGGTATCATTGTTAGCAACAGGCCACCAATGATAGTGTTTCAACATGGAACATGACTAGAAACACATTGCACTATTTGTCGTACAATACGATATATGTCCCAACAGTAGGTTTGCTGTAAACATACCCTTTGAGTTGTGTGTTCAGATTATTGTTGCAGATATGGTGGGGGGGGACAGAGATGTCAATTAACAACTATTATATCCTTGCAGTATGAGGTCCTCAGACCTTTTTTCCTCTTTATGTCTTTCAGGCACCGTGTCTAGAGAGTGTTTGCCAGTTTATTCCCCCCAGGAAAATGAAGTCATAATCAACTACCTGGTGCAGCACTACCACACCCTCTTTGGCCATACAGTCCATAATCTGCAGGAGAGGACTGCTCTGTGGAACGAGCTTGTCCACAGGGTAAACAATGTCAGCCTGCATAACCGCAGTTATGAGCAGGTCCGACATAGGTGCACTGAACTCATCCACCACACCCGTCAGCATGCTGTTGCAGTTAGGAGGGGCCAGCTATCCACGGGGGGGTCATGCCATCCAACCCTCCTGACACATGTTTAGCAGCTCCTCACCAGCCTTGGGGCACCTGCCTGTCAGCAAAGACAAGACCCAGTGGATAGCATTGTGGAAGTAGGTGCTACCCACACAATGGACAAAGACCTTGCAGATAATGCCACAGGGCACGTCAGTAGACCACTGTTGCTTATCCATCTGCATCTGTAGAGTTTAATCATGCATATGTGAGATAAAATATATATAGTCTGTTGCTGCATTATAGTAATGAACAGATGTACATAATCTGTAGTATTGTGAGTTTGTACTGTTGATGTACTGAAATGCTGCTCCCACCCTGTACCAATGCCACAGGTGTGGCTACTGACATCACATCTCTCACACAACTATGTAGGTCCCTCTGGTATACCTCTGGGGCATCAGCCTGTAGCTGGTGAGTATGGTGTTGTTTGTACAGGTTTGCCAGTACACCGGCCATGTTATGGCCATGGTCTTTGTCATGCACACATTTAACACACCTACCCATAATGCATGCTATACATGTTCACTTATTGTTGCTGTTAACTGCACTGCATCGCAGTGGTCACCATGGTGGCATATCTGAAGGGTATGTAAGAGTCCTGCAATATAACTGACAATCTGTCATTGGAAGATGTGCACAGAGATGAACATAATGGTGGGACAAATGGCCTACAGTAGGAACATGTCTGAAACATCACCCTTATACAGTGCTACAACAATGTATATACCACTATTACAATGACAACTGTTACAGATCTACACATTCCACAACCCTTACAACCTGTAATGTGGTCCTAACATGAGCAATGAATGTGTAATATGGAATCCTATCTTAGGACAGCAAATATGGGGAAACATACCTTAACAAACACTGGAAGCATATGTGTGCACACACTCCAAATAACATATTGTGGAAGCAGCTTTTGAGGTGCAGACAGCATTCACTCTTCATGAGTATGCACCTTCCAGCAAGTACAGATCCTTAATGTCACACCAAGAAATGGTCTGCTGTCCAAGACGTATGTCCATCACATTTTCCCACTCACCTGCAACAGAGGCAGCCGTCGCTTGCACACATCTTACAATCCATGGAATGGATCCCATCCCCAACAGGTTGCATGCAGGAGTGGGGCTTGTAGACTTACCTCACCATCACATATACCATGGCAAACAGTGCAGACAGTCATGTATATGACGATGAAGTATGGGATAACATTAATGTAGAAAATAAACAGATGGCCATCCAAGATAGATGACAACACATGTTGCAAACTGGTCATGGAGGCTGCCTGGAAACATGCTGCAGCACTGAGGGAGTTGCAGGAATGTCTAGCAAGTACTGGCTGTGCAGTACCTGTGCCAACAAACTCATGGACTCTGCATAAGTGTGGCCTATGAGTTAGGGTAATCATATGTGACAGTTGTTCCACAGGGAACATCAGCCAGGGCTCTCTACAGGTAGCATATGCATAACATCAAAATTCCCCCAAAGGCATGTGTTGCAATGGGTAATGGTGTACCAAGACTAAGTGTGAAGCCTACAGACAGTATCAATTAAGATACATGTGCTGCACAAGCAACACCTCACTCCACCTCAGACCCACCATCCCCATCTGTACCTTGCTGGTGCCAGTGTACACCTGTATGTTTGCCATTCATTAGAGCAGGGACTAGGCCAGTATGCATGGTGTTCTGAATTTGGGACACTGTAAAATGACACTCATGTGTAGCCCATAGTTGTCAAGCATCTGCAAAAAGGCTGAGAATGGGGAGGGGTGTCATCCTGAAACACAACAATGAACTGAAGCAGACACCCAAAGGTCGCTAAGAATGGCTGTATCTGCACACAGTCAAGGTCATGAATTGTGGCAGACATAACCCTGACTCCACAGCAATAGTGAAGTCACTATGTGACCTCCAAGGGCTGTCCACATGAGCTGACCTTGCAATCTTACAGAGTTGGGGGACATTTGTACGGCACAGTGACCAAATACTGGCAAGTGCAGATGGGCCATGCTAGTATACCCCTTCCAGGAATAGTGACTGCTGTAGTACACTTAATAGTTGGTGCAACAAACCATCATGTTAAGGGGTGCACACTTATGCACCCACATATTGTATGCATCTCAGTCAGCATCTGCACAGCTAACACATTTGTTTGATACTGCATTTGATTGCACAGGTCATATGTCACATATCAGGTTCATGTAATTTTAACATATGCAGTATTGTGGCCCCATGCCATATCAGGAAAGAAGGTGTCATGTCAATAAGGGTGTGAAAACTCCTCATAGCCACAGTAAGGTTTGAAGTTTGGCAGAGTAATTGTATTTTATTGCAGTGGCGGCTCATGGTATCAGACTGCAGGACTGCAGCCCCCCCCAGCTGTGGAACAAAGAAAAAGAACATGTTTACTTTAAAATAAAAAAATATTTATAAATTATTAAATATTTAATACTGGCTGGCTGCTGTAAGCGAGTCTAACTGACTTGCAAATTCCCGGAACTCGAACTGCGCATGCTCAGCGAGTTCCGGGTTTTTGTTTTATTTTTATTTTCTGACTGTAAATCTGCATCTGGACTGTTGTAAAATCAGTCCAGATTGAGGAGAAAAGGCATCAGTGTGATGCCCAGAAGTCTATGTTGTTTAACTGCACAGTAAAGTGGAAGGAGACCGGACTGCCACATCCGCAGTCATGTACATGACATGGACGGCTGCATGGCTACTGATTGGTTCTCACTCTTTTCTGAAAAAGAGAGGGAGAAACAGTCAGTAGTAGCTCAGTACTTACCCTGCTTGCTGAAACAAAACAACTTGTTTGCTTTGCTTTACAGAGAGTTGATTGGTCATTATACAGAGACATACGGAGACAAACAGTCATTTTTTTTAACTTAATTTGCTGATTAACAAATTGTTGTCAACAGTATTGAAAGCCTTCTTTAAATCTAGAAAAATACGAGTTCCAGTAAAAATAAGTAAAACTTTCTCCGTTTTGAGTCAAAGTCATGGACATTTGAGAGTTATGGTGATTGCAATTCTTGAAAGTGGCTGATGCGTTTATATTAACAGGGTTTTGTGTCTGGTAGAGAGAGGACTATATAGTTGCTTATGTGATGCAACCGATAAATAGGCAGTTCATACTTAAGCTTGGTGACTCCCCATACTATCCTACTGTCATTAAAATGTGATTTGCCAGTCTGTCATTCATTGTTATTCTGGCTGTTTATTTTAGATTATTTTCCTCTTCAGTATCTTACAGGTTGCCCTATAAATCCAGGTGTTGACAGTGTTTACCATTTTCTTTGCTAATACTGCCTTCAGTAGGATGTTATCACCACTCAGAAAGGTACTTGCTCATTGTTTCATTATTTCTATTGCAGTGATGGAGCTGTGCATTCCCCACAGGTAACCATTGTCTTAAGGATTTAAAAATCCATTTCTACTAGAATTGGCGAATAACCAGTTAAGCACCAGCCAAGAAACTGATGTTTTGATAGTATGTGTAGGTTTTAAGCAGGAGTGTGGCGCAGTTTGATTATATGCATAACCTTTAACAGTTACATAACCATAAAATGCCATCTTCTACCTGTTTTGTGTGATGGTTGTAAAGCTAAATTGATTTCATTTTCTATGAAGAATTAAGCCTCACTAGAAGAACAAAACTATGTTTAAGAAGAGAAAGAATCTGCGTGACTTTGCTTTTGTCTTTCTTTGAAACTGAAAGGATATGAATTAAAGCAGACCTGACATATAACAGCATTTTATCACAGAATCAATAACAGCTAATTAAAGCAGAGAAAATTATAATAAAATAATAACAAAAATACATACTGCCAAGAAAGGTCATCAACAAAATATTGCAGTTAGTATGTGGGGTCATACAGAAAGTACATTAATGTTTCTAGTAGTGGTAATGCTCTGCTATTCATTGGATTCAAATACAGATTTGTGTAGAATAATGCCTTCAGTTTGACCCTATAACTTTGTTCTCTGTTTAATTAAATCATTATTAGTATGCCAAAACAAACTTGAACAAAACAATGAATAATCATTAATTCCTCTTTACGTAAAAGAAATTAACTTGCTCTGTCAGTATAGCCAAGTTTTATAAGGAACTGCATGACATCCATATTTGGAAATATAATGGAATGACAGCCAGTGATAGTACATGAGCATTATTTCTCCACACCCTTCCAGGTAGGACTCGGTTGCCCATTTTAATTTTACTCATGAGAGACACTTTATTGTTTCATCTCTGAGATGACTTACATAAACTTTTATTATTGTTATTTTATGTGACAATACTCGGAAAACAAATCCATGCTGTTTATCAGAGAAGATCATATTCTGTATATAATGAAGGAGTTGGTTGTAGATCACAACTTTTGTGTGATGAAATACATTTACAACAGGTCTGTATTGTATTCTGGTGTGGATTTAGTGAAGAGATGTTAGACATAAGTGTGATTAAAACACATTTAAAACTTGGGGAACTTCTGTGGTAGAAAAAGATAAGGTAAAAAATACATTCAAGAGGCTTACAGAGAATAGAGGTCCCATGATTAAGTAAGTAAATTTGGATGGAGACAATGAAAGTAAGGGTTGAATTTATAGCCTATGTGTTGTGAATGTTCCTCAGTTTTCTTTGAAGACAACTTTTGAAAGTAAAAAGGAAGGTAGTCAAGAGCTACATGAAGAGGGAGAGTAGGTTTAGCTGAATTAGAAAGAATAAAGGAGGGTGTGAGTTGAACACAATGAGGGGATCTTAGAAAGTCTGTAATGCTAGCAATTAGGATATGGATTCTAGTTTGAGAAAGCGTGTTTTGGTTGTTTTAATTGCTGTCCAGATTTTTTGAGGTTGCCTTGGTGCATGATTTGAACTTTCCTATAGTATTCTGCCTTGGTGGTATTAGTTTCAGCACATGTAGACAATTGAATTTGCTGAAGATAGAGGACTTTAACAATTAGTGTTGCTGTTTTCTTTTTTATCTTTCCATGCTTTATTTATCTGCTTTATGGATTTTCTTAAGGGTTTGGTAAACCAAGGAAGACAACTACCTTTAATTAATCTTTCTGCTGTAGGCAGTGATATGTTTTGGATAGGTAAGAAATATGTTCGGCTCCTTGTCCGTGACATATATTGTTAGAAAAAATGTTTATTCTATAGATTGGAACTTGGAAGGAAGTTGGGCAGCTTTGTTCCTTCAATTTATTGGACATCTGCATGATGCATCTTGGTGAAACAAGAGCTGAGAAATGTTGGACTTGCACCTAAAGGGAATTCAGTAGTAACTTCAGTCACTGTCCTATTTAGCCTATGTGTGTGACATAGCAGTTTCTCTTGTAATGACTTTTAAGTTAAACAGTTATCTGATAACTATTTTATGTAAGTAATAATGTTTTAATATGTTGTCTTAGGAGCTGTTTTTGGTAGCATGCACTTTGAAATACACTTGTGTCTCTCTGGAACCCATGGCATCCTGAAACTGTTAATGTTTAGTTTATTGCCTAGGACTGATTCTTTAGAAAGGCATATATATTCCTTTATCTACACCTATTTTTTGTCTCTGTGTGTGTGTGTGTGTGTGTGTGTGTGTGTGTGTGTGTGTGTGTGTGTGTGTGTGTGTGTGTGTGTAGTGTGTACAGATTTTTGCATCGCATTTCTGGTCCATGTTTCATAAAATTGTGGTTTTCTGGCAAATTACTGGCAAATCATTAAATATTGAAGTTAGAAAATAATGACAGACATTTGACTTTCAGATTTCATATCCTTCAGAAAATTCATACTTATGCAAGACCTATTATTTTATTAACTTTCTAAGTTTGTAAGAGAAATATTTAAAAATTGTCCTTATTTCTGGGCTTTTGTCCCACTTTTGTTTATGGCTTTGTCCAGATTTCTTGCTCTGAGGTTGAGAGTATGACAAATATGTTAGGGCCATCACCGTCAGCCAGAGACATTTCAAATTGTGACATACTTGTTGTACCCAACACCACCATGTAGTGACTTTGGATATATCCAAGCAAGGCAAGGAGCAGTTATGCAGTGTATGTGTGCAGACAGAGTATTCCCCCATCCAAGGTAGACACACGTACAGTGGCTTTTCATCTCTCCTTGATTTTGCAGAATGTTCTGGTTTTCTGACATATTTCTATTGGATTCATACTTGATTGGACTGTCAAAATGACAGTTTGGCACCCATTCAGCTGTCTCCTGCTTGTTTCTTTGATTTGAGGTAACCAGTCGCCACTGTTTTATTGGTGATACATGCACCGCTGATGAAATCTGCAAATCAGACATCAGGCATTCACTTTTGACATCTGTCCACATATCATCCCAATTATGTGTTGGACAAACACATAGGGGCTCTGAGCAGCAGAGCAGACATAACTGACACACATATACACATTCAGCAGTTGCGTGTACACCTGTGAGGTATGGTGCACAGTACATGCCAGGGTGCTGAACAGGTGCACAGCAATACTGTGTACATGGGTGCAGTGTGTTCCAGGGGAAGGGGCATCACCTACTAACACAACTCATGCCTCACAGAGATTTATAATGTTGGTATCAGGGATTGACTATAGCTGCAGTGCATGTTGTTGAGTGCCATATGTCATGCATGTTGACAGATGGGTAATGAGAGGTGTGTGTGTAATATCTTTGTGCAACCTCACCTGTAAGTAAGTTTGTGTGTGTGTGTGTGTGTGTGTGTGTGTGTGTGTGTGTGTGTGTGTGTGTGTGTGTGTGTGTGTGTGTGTGTGTGTGTGTGTGTGTGTGTGTGTGTGTGTGTGTGTGTGTGTGTGTGTGTGTGTGTGTGTGTGTGTGTACAGTTAAGCAATGATGTGCAGGTCTTAAAGGGCATTTCTTGTTTTCCCCTCACAGGTGGCGAGGTGGGTCATGGTCCCTCCCGCAGGCAAATTGTTATTAGTGTCCATACAGACTCTGACAATGATGATAGGTGTGGTGAGACACAGGAATGGTTGTCAGAGGCTGAAGCTGTGCCATCATTTGACATCCCACTGTTATCCACCTCATCCCCGCACACAGTCACATTGCCTATACATACCCCATCATCAGTGGCCATAGATAAGGGACAGTTGGCAAGTGGTGGCATGTGACAGGACAGTGTGGTGACTATAGCAAGTGTGTCTGGACACAGCAGCCATAGCTGGAAGCCCGGCAAGGTGCCACACAGGCAGATGTACAGGGGTGTTAGTTGGAGGGCTGGTAGTGATCATGCCCCTGTCAGAAGTGCCACAGCTGGTGTCACCAGATGCATGTTTCAGGCCATCATGGAGGTGCAGGCATGTATGGAACATTATACTAGACAAGGTCTGAGGCTCCAGAGGGCTACTCATTCTGCTGTTATTGACAACATCTGTGATCTTGTAGGTGCCCACCATTATTTTGCAGAAGTCCTGGTTAGATGGTTGGATGAGATGGTGGGAATCCTTGACCGTGGAATGTCTGTGCTTGAGCATATGGAGTAGTGCGACGGCCATGTGGAAGTAGGCCAGCAACACTAACAGGTGGAGGTCGATGTGGACGTGCAGCAAGTCAGAGCTGCTCCTGTAGCAGCAGTACCAGCACCAGCACTGCAGGGGGGTGCTGTCTGCACCACAACACACCAGGCCATGTGCACATGGCCCTAGCCAGTCCCAAGAGAGACGCAGATCCAGCAGACATATGCCATCATCAGGAGAGAGTACCATATCTTTGCTTGTACCCGGTAGTGCCCGTGGAACCCCTGGCAGACACAGTTCTCATGTCCATGGCCAGAGACGGTGACTGCACACCCTGCCCAGTACAGTCTGCACCTGTCCAACAAACCCCTGTATAGGGCAGCCACATGGTAGAACTGTGTGCATGCATACACACACACAAATCACCAACAAAGCTAGGGCAACCCCATACCTACACACACCACATCTGCACAGCCCAGTTAATAATGAAACCCCCTAACACACACACACATGATGTCAAAAAAAAGGCTCAGCCTAGGTCTCTGGCAAACCCACAACACACCTTGTGCATATGATGATACCTGTGCCACATCCCTGTCATCCATAACATCGATGCAGGGACAGGATAATATGGTTCTGATGTACAGGATGACTGTACTATGGTGTATCAATGTAATGCTGTGTAACATGTTTTCAGCGCTAAAGTTTAAAGCTTACATGTCAGGATGTGTAGCTCACCAGCCATGCTGCATTATAGCTATTATTAACACTGAGTGATTGTGGTCTCCATAATGTATTCTGTTTGTGTTGTAGGTATCTATGTGTCAGCAGGATGTTGGTCTGCTGTTGTTTGCTACAAGGGGTGTGGCACTGTGGTGACACCTTGACTGTGCCATATCCTGGGTACAGCTGAACACAAGTCACAGGTCTGTATAACATTTACTGCATGTACCACATGCCTGATAGGTCTGAGGGGTGTATACAGGTGAGTGCATAGTGGCTGATGTCAGCAGCCCTTCTACAGTGGACAATGGTAAGTTCACTAACACAGACAAACAGAGGCTTTGGTGTTGATGCAATGCACAGAGAATACTGTACTCATGGATGTATGTACTTTTGCAGCGAACCCATTTTAGCTTATGTAATTCCACTAAGACAGAATAGGTACAACATCACATTGGGAAATAATCAGTCTGGTAGTTTAATGTCATTGACGATGGTACTGGGAGGGTATATGTCCCCTTCCCTAATGTAGTGCAATCCTCAACTTGGTAAACATAGGTGTGCTGGTGTGGGAGGCACAGCCCTACCCTTTGGAGGGTATGGGGGGTGTAGAACCGCGGATAGTGTGATTGACAACTACTACTGTTTGTGCCTATATTACTGTTTTATTACCTTATTTTCCTGTTTTTGTGAGCTTATATTGTTGATTGCACTTGTGGGCTAAAGTATTGCTTAAAAGTAACAAACAGGCTAATACACTCAAGTGTACCAGCCTTTGATAGCAATTTAGTCGAAAACAAAGCATTTACTGCATTTTTTTCTGTCTGTTTGCAAAAAATAGCCTCAGACTAATGACCTCGATTAATCAATTCAAAAATCACCTCAAAATATTTCTTAAGTCTCACTGGTTATGCCTATGTCCTAAACCAGACAGCTGCAGTATTTACCCTGTACCAGAGATCGCAACCCTCCTCCCTGTGACTTCAATTGGTCGCCGACCTAGTATTATCTGTATAATATGTGACTTCAATTGGTCGCCGACCTAGTATTATCTGTATAATATTCTGAGTGTTATTTTATAAATTTGTGATATCTATGGCTTTCACTGTGTTATGTATACCACTTGTAAATGTATCCTGTATTGTCTTATCTGTACTGAAAATGGACATGTATCCAGCTAGACTAGCCCGGTCAACAAATGTAAAATAAATAAATAAAATAATAAAATAAAAACAAAAAAAACAAAAAAATATTTCTCCTTTCCTAAACTTTCCTAGCTAGTTGTTCCAGTGATCAGATTTTGCTCATCCCTGGGCTTTGTATTTGGTTTCTGTGTTCCTCCATTTTCTTTACTCACCAGTGGGAGTGGGGAGTACTGAGCTGCTTGTTTGTCCTCAGAGGAGTGGTTAGAAGCAGCAACTTTTGGGTCATTTCCTGTTTTTCCAGAGAACTAGGCATAGCTCCTCGTGGTCCCCTGCAGAGTTCCTAAGCCAGGAGAGCAGAAAAAGCAACTTTCTTGATCATAAGTATTTTTTAAACTTTTAGTTTGCATTTTCGATCTTTTGAGCTTTTCACTACTGTTTGTGCCTATATTACTGTTTTATTAGTTTATTTTGCTGTTTTTGTGAGCTTATATTGTTGATTGCACTTGTGGGCTAAAGTATGCTTAAAAATTAAACAGGCTAATACAAACAAAGCATTTACTGCATTTTTTTCTGTCTGTTTGCAAAAAAAAAAAAAAAATATTTCTCCTTTCCTAAACTTTCCTAGTTAGTTGTTCCAGTGATTCTGTGTTCCTCCATTTTCTTGTGTGGCCAGAGGTAGTTTCTTTACTCACCAGTGGGAGTGTTGAATACTGAGCTGCTTGTTTGTCCTCAGAGGAGTGGTTAGAGACAGCAACTCCTGATATAAAGCACGCTTTGGCAGGCTTTTCTGGCATTAGAGAACTAGGCATAGCTCCGTGGTCCCCTGCAGAGTTCCTAAGCCAGCAGAGAGAAAAGCAACTTTCTTGATCATAAGTATTTTTAAACTTTTAGTTTGCATTTTTGATCTTTTGAGCTTTTCACTACTGTTTGTGCCTATATTACTGTTTTATTACCTTATTTTCCTGTTTTGTGAGCTTATATTGTTGATTGCACAGTAACAAACAGGCTAATACACTCAAGTGTACCTGAACAAAGCATTTACTGCATTTTTCTGTCTGTTTGCAAAAAAAAAACAAAAATATTTCTCCTTTCCTAAACTTTCCTAGTTAGTTGTTCCAGTGATCAGATTTTGCTGATCCCTGGGCTTTGTATTTGGTTTCTGTGTTCCTCCATTTTCTTGTGTGGCCAGAGGTAGTTTCTTTACTCACCAGTGGGGTGGGGAGTACTGAGCTGCTTGTTTGTCCTCAGAGGGCCATTTTGGGTCATTTCTTCAAATTTTCCCTTAAAACTACCTTCCTCAAAGTATACTACTGTCCTATTTAGTGTATCCTGTTATAGAAAGTACCCCAAAAGCAAACCCCATTTCTCGGTCACCCACATCCCCAGAACCTTTTCTTAAGTTTTTCTGTCTATTCCTTCTAGCATGTTGAGGGATCAGTTGCTAATGTCCTCTCCTGCTCAGCTGGTGAACCTGGGAATATTGAGGCAATGTTACAATTGCCTCATGTACACAGACAACCCTCTCCTCCTCCCACAAAACACAAATACATGCGAGAGATGCAACTATACGGCCAAACTGGAGGCTGAGCTCTCTCAACATAGGACTGGCATGACCAGACAAGAGGAGAAGGTAACCACACACTATAGACCCAGTCTCACATAATACCATCACAACCTCAAATCATACACATAAACACACAAAGACGTACTCGGAGGCTCTGATCAAAATCTACCAAAACAGCAGAGGCCACCAAAGCAGACACCCAAACAACTACCACCTCAGAACACAACACCTGCAACACATAGACCACACAGTCAGAGTGTCAAGCAGTCACAGCCCCAAACACAATGCCAGACACACTAGTCATTGGTGACTCCATAGTCAGGCACACTGATGTCCCACTCACCAGACTGAGTAAGGAGAAGGTCACAGTAAGCTGTCTGTATGCACTCAGGTCTCTCAACAGCAGGTACAAGTCGACTCAATCATTGTCCATGCTGGTGTTAACCATGAAAAGAGACATAGAGGAGCTCTCTGATTATGTATCCCAAGCAGGTATGACCCTGACCTTGAGCAGTATCCTACCTTCACCAAGAATGATGCCACAATACAGAGATAAGATGATCAGCTTTAACAATTGGCTTAAACTCTGGTGTCATTCAAAGGGGATCCAATGTCTGTCTGCCTGGGATGACATGCTGGACAAGCCAAAGGCTCTTGCCACACCCATAGTGCCTTTTTAGGCAAGGCTCAAATTCTAAACCTACCACCCTAGAACAAAACAAAGAAAAAACTAAGGCTAATGCTGCTCAATGCCAGAAGTCTCAACCTCAAGATGCATGCACTCGAGGCCCTTCTCAGTATGGAGAACATCGATGTCTGTGCTGTGACAGAAACCTGGCCCAAAACCTGGACAATACCAAGAAAGGAGGAGGGTATCCATATTCATCAAGGACACCCACACCTCAAGATTGGTGGCATCGCATCATGCAGGAAACCATCCAGGTGCAATTAACCATAGGCAAGACTGCTCTGCAATTTGTAGCATGTTACAGGCCACCTCAAACTCAGGAACCTCATATGGCCTTCCTGAAAACACTAACACCATCATACTAAGTGACTTCAACTACCCTAATATAGACTGGGAACACTACTCAAGCCCAAACAAAAGTTCCTGGAATTCATAAACTCAAATGCCATGGAACAACTAGTCACCATCCCCACAAGAGGAGAAAACATACTTGACCTCATCATCACGAACATGGGAGCACAATGTTCCCTCACTGGTGAGATCTGATCACAAAGACCACAGTAAAGAACTACTTCACACTTCTAAAGACTAGTGTGGTCTCCTACAAATGCCTTCTACCAGCACCTGGGCTGCATCGATCAAGCAATCCCAAGCAAAGCAAAGACTCTTTGTACCAAAGGCAAGCATCCAGTCTGGTGGACCCCAGCCATAAACAAACTCTACAACAAAAGGAGAAAGCTACTACAAGATAGAGCAAAATCCTTAAAAGGTAAGACACCGCTGATCACTATAAATAAAAAGCTAAGAGCTCTCATAAAATCATCCAAAGCTAATTTTGAGAAAAAAATAGCTAAGGACTCTAAAGACAACCATTAGGCATTCTTTAGCTATGTCAGAAACCTAGGAGGAAACTCCCAGATATGCTCAGAATTAGTTCAAAATTATGTGAAGATTACTTATCTTACAGACATTGCCAACATACTGGCTGAAAGGTTCAGTGCAAACATACCAAATGACTGTAGCCCCAAACATCTCTAACGCCCAGGTGAGAATTGCACTCTTCAAGGCAAAGAACACAGCATCCATGGGACCTGATGGTGTCCCCGGCTGAGTGCTCCATGAACTCAACGAGGAATTAAACCCACAGTTAGGACAGCTGTTTAATCTTAGTCTCACCTCCGGATACGCACCAGGGAGGAGTGGCGCGACTGACTGTGGTCCCACTCCAAATAAAGACATAGGGAACTTGCAGACTTTGGATCCAACCCAGTTTGGCTTTGTCAAAGGCAGATCATGCCTTCTAAACTTGGTTGACTTTTTAAACAGTCACCAAGGCCATTGATGAGTATCATTGAAAACTCATCAACTTAAATGTACAAGATGGGTTGCAAACTGGCTGAGTGACAGAACCCACAGGGTCAGAGTTGCTGGCGCCATGTCAGACTCAAAGCCTGTCACAAGTGGTGTC
>NC_056742.1:362967011-362992011 GCF_019279795.1 Protopterus annectens
ACATATGTATAAAGCTTGACAGAGTTGTGGCTGGAGGCACAAACAAAGGGCCAATATTGACATGTTGCTGTGATAAACTCATACATTTACTGGTGTAACAGGGTTTGTTGTAACATATGTCCTATGAGGGATATGAAGTCAGTAACTCTCATGGCTGTCACCATGTACTGACTGCAATCCTCACACTATGCTACTACATTTCTAAAGATAGGAAATGTGTGAGTAACACAACAGATGTAAGACTCCAAACACTAGCCAGTCTGCAGATAGCCCTACAGGTGAGAGTTTCTTCAACCACATAACTTTGTCATGACAGATATTAAATCATGTAGAACAGCCATATATACACAAACCCTGTTAAACCAACATTACTTCAAATGTAGAAGAGCAATACTTACATTCTGTTCTAATGTCTGGAACATCACCCTTCTGTTTGTTGGCCTGTCTCCACAGTGTATGTTGTAAGAGGTATATCCAACTACCCTCTGAGATGCTGTTTGTCAACCACATGAAGTCCTGCTCACAGTGAAGGAAAAGGGCCAACACCCACATGAAGTGCTTAGTTATAGGAGTGTGTTTCCATGCAACTGGCTATAGGAATGATATCACAGCTGTTCCACATGCAATTAGCTAGTAGGGGACTCCAATTCATGCACAGGCCATCTGCTGATTGTGAGTATTACTTACAAAACTCAAGCTGCTGCCTAAGAAAAGCAGGCGTACTTTTCTACATCCTCCCTAGAGGGAGTGAGAGAGACAGAGACAAAGTAAGAAAGGAAGGGAGCAGGAGAGTAAGAGCCAAGCAGGAGAGTAAGTGTATGATCCATGGGTGGAGAGTGGTATCTGGGCATTATGACGGTTGCCTATATTGTGTACTAATCCATACTGTCACATGGTAATTGCACATGGCTGTAGACATTTATGGCTGAGGATTGCTGACAACAATCTCTACAATGTTTGGAAAATGTTAGCCTTGTAATGTTGACAATGGGACATGTATCTCCTCAATATAATGATGTGGTAAAACCCACACTGCAATGGACCCTGTCATTACACAGTCATCCTAACACCCACTGATAACACAAACACACACTTACAGTAATGAGTTTCAAACCCCTACCTGACTATGTATTGCTATTACATTGTTATGCAGTTATTGCACGTACCACGGAACTTACATGTTGGAGAGCTGTCCAAAGGAATCTTTGAAGGTGAGTGACAATAGCAACAGTGATAAAGGAGGGATAAGGGAAGTGCAGTACATGTGACTGTCCACAAAAGCAGGTGTCAAGGAAGACACAACCACACTCTCTCAGGAAATCACGCTCATTATCTCAGTTGGCAGGGTCAGGATTAGAACTCCTACCTAACTAGTTTGTCACACTACAGTATTATGCAGTTAGCGCATGCACCCCAGAGCTTATCAGGCTGTTATATGGCCAAAGGGTTATTTCAAGGTGACTGACATCAGCAGGCGTGCTACAGTAGGGCAATGGGAGGTGTAGTGAGTGTGAATGGCTTCAAAATCATTAATCTACACACACACACACACACACACACACACACACACACACACACACACACACACACACTTGCCAGTACTGACATGCATGGGTTCATTGCTTCACAGGTGTGTAGTAGTTGACTGTGCCAGAAGGCTGTACAAGGGTAGGCAAAGGGAATACCTTGGCATCAGGCCACATGACAATGGTCTCCAGTGTGGCTCAGGGGTGTAGTCCCTGAATTGGCCCACACAGGTGGGTATTGTATTCACCATCCACTCATCTGGATTACTATTGTGGGTGGCCAGTGCTGTGCAATGCTTGCCATGTATGTGATCTATATTCCATAACAGGGGCAGTGTCTGGGTTGTGCACCTGTCCCACATGCATGTTCTGTGATGTGTGGAAGTATACTTGGGGTGTCTGGAGCACGTTGTGTGGACACATTATCATCTGATGTGGCACTCCTGACCTGATGTGGTGAAACCTGGCTATGGAACTGAGGTCATGCCTGCACCTACAATGACAGCATGATACAGGTATTCAGTGGAGTTAGTGGCATCTCTCCATGCAGGGCATGTGTATAAGGCATGGTATTCCCTTTGTGGGTTACATTTGCAGACTCTACAGTTGTTGCAGGCATCCAGTGGAGAACATAGCAAAAGACCACTGTAAGCATTCATTTGCCTATTGTAGGGATGGAACAGAGTGCCATGTCCTTTTACTTGCTGGATAACACACAATCAGGGAGCCTGGGGTAGAGCTTGTTTATCACGAAAAAAACGGCTAGAATTATGTGCTATCCACACCCTGAACAATATATTCCAAGATAACGTTTTCAGCAAAGAGACAGCAGATGAGATTTGTAAATGTGCCGTGCTGATTTGAAGAGCTTCTTTGGACTTTTTTCATATCAATGTGCTGCTACTGGTATTCACTCGAGCTGTGGTGTCAAACTGGAGTTTTCTTCTGGATTCTTGTTTTTGCCTCCTGGTTTGCCTTGGCAGTGTTAGTGGTGTCCTCTGATGTTACACATCACATTACATCATAGTGCATTCTGATGTGGCAGTGTTGTAGTCAACAGGAATGTAGTCCACTGCAATCTAACCGTGGTTATTTTCTGTGGAAAATATGCAGGGAACTACCGATATAGTAGTTGTTGCCTAGCTAAGTGTGTTTGTGTATGAGACATGAGTGTTCTCTGAGTAATAGAAGGGTTGTCTATATTGTTCACCAATTCATAATGCCACATGTAGGGCTATGGGATGTCTACACCAGCCTCTCTGCTGTTTGACATCTGTTGTCCTTGTAAGGTGGACATTGTGACATATAGTAGGTTCTCAATATAATAATTTAGGAAAACCCACCCCACAATGCATCATGTCATTACACAATCACAGCAACCTCCACACAGGATGCTGATGACACATACACACACACACACACACACACACACACACACACACACACACACACACACACACACACACACTTGCCAGTACTAAGAATCAAACCAATACCTAGCTACTACAGTGTGCCGCATTTATCGCACACACCATGGAACTTATTGGATGGATGTTGTCCCAAGGTACTTCTAAGGTGAGGAAAATCACCAGCCCTTGTAAATACTGGCATTGGGTAATGTAGTGGGTGAGAGATTCCATAAATAACTTTACCCTAATCACACATTTATATTTACCAGGAGGGAGGCTCAGACATCTATCTAATAACCTTTATGGACCATTATAGTTACACTTTTATCACATGCACCACTGACCTGACATGGTATAGGCTTCACAACAGATACTTGTAAGGTGGATGGTATCTGCAGGAATGCTAAAGTCAGGCTCTGAGATGTATACTTGCTGTAAATGGGGACAAAATCTTTGAGTTACACACATAAACACTTGCCATGGATAAGATTCATACCCATAGTTGTGTAGTTACTGCTACTACATTGTTCTGCATTTATGGCATGCACCATGGAGCTTATAGGGCTAGCCCCTCTCCAAAGGTATATTTCAAGGTAGATGACATCAGCAGGCTTGCTAGAGGAGGGCAATGGGAGGTGTAGTGACGGTGAATGGCCTCAAAAGCATCACTCTGTACACACACATGCAAATGCGCACAAACAGAGTTCCACAGTTGCCATGTCTGGGATTATTACTCCCACCTAACTAATACATTACACTATAGCATTACAATGTTATTGCATGTGCCACAGAGCTTACAGGGCTGAATTTTATCCAAGGGGGTATTTCAAGGTGACTGACATCAGCAGACTTGATAAAGTAGGACAATGGGAGGTGTAGTGACTATAAATGGCCTCAAAAGCATTACTCTCTACATACACACACACACACACACACACACACACACACACACACACACACACACACACACACACACACACACACACACACAGTTTTACAGATACCATGCCTGGGATTAGAACTCCTACCTAACTAGTACATCACACTATAGCATTACGCAGTTATTGAACATCCCACAGAGCTTACAGGGCTGAATCTTATCCAAGGAGGTATTTCAAGGTGAATGACATCAGCAGGCTTGCTAAACTAGGGCAATGGGGAGTGCAGTGTGTGTGACTGGGCCATAAACCATTCCTCTGGAAACACACACACACACACACACACACACACACACACACACACACACACACACACACACACACACACAGCACTCAGTCACACACAACTTTACATTTGACAGGACTGTGTATACTACTGCTAGATGAATAATGACTTGTACTGTCATGTTGCACAATTATCACAAGCACCACAGACACTATAGTGCTGAGGGCTACCAGAAGCAAATGTCTACAGTCATAGACATTATTTGGCACATCATGTGAAATTGATCAATTGGATGTGTGGTGGGTGGGACAGGCCTCATGATGGGAAGCTCTTTGTCACTGTCTGTCTCTCTCTTCCCTACATCTCTGTTTGTGTATGTTTGACCTATTATAATGTGTTGTACTTGGATATATGTGTGTATTCCTGTCTGATGTGTGTGCAAAGCATGACTGGTGTGCAATGTGGTATGTGTGCACAGACATCTACAACTGACAGATCTGTATAGTCCACTGTTGTTGTCAGGCATGGGCTTTATTTCTGGAGCATGCCCAGTATGACCTTCTGTATTGAATGTGTGAATCCATTCCAGGTAGGTTGTACTCCAGTGCAGACATTTGTGTTCTACACCTACAGCTAGCAACCTGTTTCTGCAGGATATCTGTAGATAGGTTGACAATATGGAGTCACAATAGGCAAAGGATAGTGGGATACTGTAACTAATATTGTCTGTGCTGCTTCTGCTACATGGTTTTGTTGTTAGCAGAGATGTTCAGACATATGTACTGTTTTACACTGTGATGCATTATGTCATCATCTACTGGCAGATATACTTATTTTCTCACAGTAATTTCCTGGGGAATACAAGTTGAATGAAGCTTTGTCCAGTATTGTGGTCTGCAGCCTACATATTCTTGCACACTCATGCCATTCTGGAGGGGGAGCTGCAGACACTTGCTGATGGGTCTGTGTAAATGGTCCAGAACCTTGGTACTGTGGTGGTTGAGGATCCCATACTTGTACATCTATCGACGTGAAAGAAAGGCCATATCATGCTGTGGCCATACCTCTCAGCTGTACAGATTCACACAGGTTACACAGAGGCAGGGCTCATATATCTAGTCAGTTCTTCACATTGTGGTTTACGAGCAGTTTTCTTGCCATCCATTCCTAGGTTTTCAGGTAGGGATAGTATGGGCACACATCAGAGTTTCAGACTTCATACACTCCATGGCGTCCATGCTTCTACCTACCCCTCCCCATTATTCTATCCTCTTCCTAACATTATGCAAGTGATATCTGATAAGTATCCCTATAGTTATCACTTCATCCCAGCAGTATTTAAGGGTTGGTCCACAGTTCATGCAGTAAGACATGGTGGATATGCTACTGGGATTTGTCGATATAGCCTTGCATTTGTGTTCTGTGGACTTTGTTATGTCATTATTTGGGACTCCATGAGATAAGATACATTGGCAGTACGGGTGAGACACAGGCCTTTGACAGAGGACTGTAGGGCATTTGGTAGTGATGCAGGCCATCTGTAGCAGGCCAGTGCATTCTGTCACTCTTACAGTCCCAGGCTGCAAGCCACTGGATTCTCCTGGGGTGACAGGGTAGGTGTGCAAGCCATTAATGCCAATAGTTTCTGTCCTTATTAATCCATTGGTGTGGATGCTGGTAGGGTGCTATTTACAGCTAGGAACACAACTGCATGGGACACCTCTTCAGCATGCTGCATTCTGTAGGTATTCCCATACACAAGTGGGGGTCATATTGTACTCAATCCCAACAGCAGGGATATGACCTGTGATGAACCTGTGGCTGACAGTGGGGTGAGCTGAGTGCATGTGTGCTATGGAAGCTTCTTGCATCTGGCTCACAGATATACGTAAGGCATTCCCCTTATGCTGGCTTGTGTGGTGACATCAGCAGTTTCTCAGTACTTCATAACTGTGCCTTTTGTGGTCTGCCAGTGATTGGCCAGTCTACATCAGTATTCCATACTACACAGATAACTAATGTGCTGCTAACCTGTATGTACAATTCCAAAGGTGTGTCCATTTCACAGTAACATTTTATACACTCTCTATCTAGGGTACTTCCACCTGTGTTCTGTGTGTATGTCTGAGCCCACATTCATGCCATGTCCATCTTTCAGATGGTGAGAGATATTACATCTGAACAATTAATATGGATTACTGCTGGATTGGGTCTTGCTGGCATGCATTGTGTTTGGCACTGCAGTTGTCAGAGCTTGGCCTTGTCATCAACAGTACTGACCAAAGGCCACTGGGACACACTCCTCCATGCTTACATGCTGACTACTTCCACACAATATACAACACACAACAACCTAACACATAGAGCCCTGCATATTGTACATGTGCATAGGTTCATAGGTTCATAGGTTCATACTAGGCTATTTGCCCTGGGGCAATTATAAGCCTAGCCCGATTCTGTACTTGATTTGAGTATACTGTGCCCTTTTAAAGGTTTAGTTTACTGTGCCTCTGTCTAATAGTGACACGGGAGTAATCCCTGGGACAAACCTACGATCTCCCATCCACTTATCGAGATTCTTCTTGAAGAGATTCAGTGAGGTGCTGTGCCTCACATGAACTGGAATTCTATTCCAGAGCGAAGGGAGCCTCTGGGTTATGAACCTGTCCCTCCAGCAAGTTCTATTTATTTCTGTGCTGAGGTTCAAGTCCGTGTGGCTCTAAGGGATTTAGATTTACTGAGGTGGAGCATGTCCATTAATTCTGGATTTGACATAGCTTTGTATGTCAGGCATAGATCGCCTCGAAGTAGGCGGTATGCAACTGGGTAGAGCTGGAGTTTTTTTAACCGAGCAGCATATGGCATCTGTTTGAGACCCTTGATCCTCTTGGTGAGATACTTTTGGGGTCTTTCTAATTTCTGTAGGTGTCAGGTAAGGTACATCCCAAAAGGGGCATTGTATTCTATGATGGGCCTGATGAGGGATGAATAAAGGGGCACAATTACCTCTCTTGATCTAGATGTGAAACCCTTCGTGACGAGGTGGGCTATGTAGAAGGTCTTTCTAACCACTTTGGCAATGTGGTTTTCAAAGGAGAGATTGCTATCAACTTGGGTCCCCAGGTCCCTAATAACTTTCTCTCTGTACTGGGGGTTTCCCCTGTGTATGTGGTAATTTGTGCGCATTGTTTTTGCCAAAGCATAGGACTATACATTTTGGCATTGGCTTTAAACCATGGCGCTACGCAGTTATCTGTGAGACTCTGTGAGACCTTTTTGAAGGATGTTTGTGTCAGCTGGAGAGTTGATTATGACGCCCAGTTTGCAGTCGTCTGCGAACTTGGTGAGCCATAGCAATATATCCTGCTAATTTGGCCAGCTCAGGTAATCCACTGTTATTATACCCACATGTACATGTTACTACATTTCTACATAGGATTGTGGGGGCGGGGCACACCTGACAACTGTAAACATTTGCTATGACTGCACTGACATTTCAGGTACTCTGTTGGCTTCCATTTCATTCTGTTTTATGACCTATCATGCAGACTAGAGGCATATCAGTGTAGTACAGATCTTAGGTTTTATTGACCTACATTTCAGTTTCAAACTTCTTACCCTTCAGAACTAACATCCAACTGCCTGACCTGTTGTAGTCTGTCTTTGTAGGTCTGGAGGGGAGCTGCTCTCCATTGTCATCAATCAGATGCCTTAGCACAGCCTTTCTTCGTGGTCATCTACACCTGTCCTGCTGGCTGAGACTGTTGTTGGGTATGTGAGCCTCACTGACATGCATGTGTGTGTCCTATGGACACACATTTGGCCCACCACATGTCCTGCAGTGAGATTTTTCACCTTGTCTAGTACTGCCTACTATGTTGACACCAGTATTTCTTATGGATTTCATGCTGCCCATATAGGTGTCCACTATCTGCTGCCATCCCATTCAGCCACCCAATTCCCTTGCATGCTCACATTTGTACCATAGATACAAGTAGCAGAACATACTACTCCATTCAGCAATTGATAGGGAGAATGACTTACTTTGTGGCTGTGCCTGTGTTGAGGATGGTGCTGGAAGGCTGACTATGTTGGATGCACATAGTACACTCCCTATACATGGTTAAGCACAGGTAGTGTCATGTTTGGCACCCCTTTTACTTTATGTGCGAGTCAGAGAGAGGTGTCATTCCCTGGGTTCCTACCATGTCAGTGTATGTGCTCTGTGTTGCCTCTTTGCCAAAGCCTGGGCATACTGGGCTTGCCTCCTTCTGCCTACAGGGGCAGGCTCAGGTTGTGCCTCCTCTGAGTCACTCTGTGCCTTTGCTGGCCTTGGCAATAATGGGGGGCTGTGTGGCCCTGCCCCATGCTGTTCCTGCTGCAGCTGTTTCCACAAGATCATATTGTGTAGCATGGCACATACAATGAAAATTTGAGTACATGTAGCTGGAGAGTACTGAAAGGCTCCACTGGATATGTCCAGGCACCAGAACTGTGACTTGAGCATCTTAAACACACACTCTATTATGATTCTGGTTTGTGCGTGTGCCTCATTATGGGGTTCTTGTTTGGGTATGTATGCATTTCTGATGGGTGTCATCAGCCATGGCTCCAGAGTGTAACCAGCATCCTCCACTAGGTGGCCATATGGGATGTCCCCACTGGCAAATCTCTGGTACAGCTGCGTCATATGCCAGATGTGGGAGTCATGATAGCTTCCAAGGCTGCCAGCACACACATTCATTATAATGCTCTGGGCATCACACACAACCTGGCAGTTGATGGAGGGAAAGCCCTTGCAATTTATGTAGACCCTACCCCGCTCACCGGGTGGTGCTTTGATGGGTATGTGCATGCAGTCTATAGCACCCACTACCTCAGGGTATTCTGCTATTTGGTGGGAGAAACACATATTGCTGGTCAACGCCTCACGGATATTGTAGAAATATATGTGCTCACCGGCATGTGCTGACATGGCATCCAGGAACTGGTGGAGTACCCCGGATGCTGATGCCTGTGAGATCCCCACGATATCCCCAGTTGGCCTTTGGAAGGTACCTGTGGCTAGTATTATTAAGCCTACACATACCGTGGTATCCACTGGGATGGGTTCCCCTCTGTTGGTTCTGTGTGAGGCATAGCCAGCACAGCTCAACAATTTACTGTAGGAGGTCCCTGTCCACCCTATTGCGCTCCACTATCTCCACCTCATGTGGCCCCTGGTAGGTTACCCTGGGTCTGTACACTCTTCTCCTTCTCCTCACTGTGGGTTGGTCATCAGCATTCTCATCCTCACTACCCTCAGCCTCTTCCACATATTGATTTATGAAAGTGAAAGCAGCCCCTATCATATTGCTGCTTTTGTCAGGTAAAATTTCCCCATTTGTGTACACCAGTGGTGTAGAGTTTGTGGGAAAAACCAGAGTGAAAGGTGTGTGCATAGTTTATAGTAGTGTGCTGGGCTGGGCTGGGCTGCTGCCTGTGTAATTGGCTGATTCTGATACATTTCACCTGCCAGCTATGCTAGTTCTCCTTGATTACCTTCCTACTGCTGTTTTCCCTTCCCATTGCCTTCCTGTTTAAGCCCCGAGGCACGCCGCAAACACAGTGCTTAGATGTTAACAGAGCTGCTATTTCCTGGTTTATTTTATTTATTTTTTTGTTTACAACCCGGTGTGAGGTGCGCACACCCTTTTAGGCAATGTAAATACTGCTAGGCAGCTTCAGACACACCCCCTTCCTTAGTTGTGCTCAGCTAAAGGCAAACACGGGCCACAGAGCTCCAATAAGCTTACAGCATACATGACACACCCCCTTATGAAGTCATCTAGCTCTTAGGCTTACACCATGGTATTACTGCACCAACACGGTTTAGTGCAAGCTAGCACTGAGGGGAAATCTGTGATTCAGTATCATTCCCCTCATTTGCATAGAATTGACTACTAATGCATGGTTACAAAACCGACGCTCAGCCTTCCCCCTTAGCAACCACTATTCCATGGTCTTGTTGTGTTATGCATGCCATTGACTATTATGGCAAAATGATGATTTTGGTTTAAAAGCTTATTTCCAGCTTTTTTTATTATTTTCGACTTCTGCCTTACACTTAAATGGCCGAAATCGTCCAAAAAAGTTATTTTTTATCATTTTGAAACTAATTTTCATGCCCATGGCCATATATTTGGCCTTTGCCATGCCTAACCCTTATAATACATGCTTTTTTCCGACCTGTCATGCCTCCGTTTTGTAGTTTGTAGAAATGTATTCAGCTACTGGCTGAATACATTCTGCAGTCTACACTATTCCTGCATGAACCCCTGCCTGCTTGCTGGACCACTAATTCACCTCATTTGCATGGTTTTCACCAGCAAATGAGGTAATTAGCATACAGGGGCTGTGTCCACACAGGAATAGTGCACGAGTACTCGTGCACATTCTGGGAGCTCATTTCCGGATCGCACGTCAGCCATATTGCCTACAGCAGCTCTTGCACTATTCCTGCACACCATGCAGAGCTTGCTGAATCCTGGGGTTAGACTTAGCTTTCTGTTTTTGGTTACCATATAATTTCAAGCTACTAGCCTTTGCATGTTCAACTCTGGCAATACCCTTTGAGGATAAGAGCATAGCATCCATCCTTAGGAGACAGCACTGAGGCATGGACAACAAATTGATAAGGTGTTTTCTATAACTCTTCTTGAGTTATTGCTTTCAGTAACAGTAATTATTACATGAGATCAGGCAGACTGATGTTGGTCATCCTAAGGCTAACCTGCTCCTCTCTTACTGGTGTATTGTTCTTCTGTATGGATTAGTGAGACAATTTAATGACTTTTGTCTTTCACTGGCAAGTAATTGCCTTAAGACATGCTTATTGTCCCTCAGTGGTTTATTTTTGCTCTAGACACAAGCTTATAGCTGATAGAAACTATAATAATGAAAGTTATCTATAATATTTGTGGACTAGTTATACAGCACCAAAGCATGTGTATCATAGCAGTGGAGATAATATAATGTGTGAGTGTAGTGGTACCACAGAGTGGAATAATAACTGTTGTTCCTTTTAAATTGCAGTAGTGGGCCCATTGTATAATATTCAACTATTTGTTGGTGAATATATATATATATATATATGTGTGTATATATATATATATATATATATATATATATATATATATATATATATATATATATATATATATATATATATATATATATATATATATATATATATATATATATATATATATGTGTGTGTGTGTGTGTGTGTGTATATGTATGTATATATATATATATATATATATATATGTGTGTGTGTGTGTGTGTGTGTGTATATATATATATATATATATATATATATATATATATATATATATATATATATATATATATATATATAGATAGATAGATGTGTGTGTGTGTGTGTGTGTATGTGTGTATGTAGATATAGATAGATATGCTATTTTTTGGTAAATATATATTTTTATTTCTTGGTGAATATATATATATATATATATATATATATATATATATATATATATATATATATATATATATATATATATATATATATATAGTTTACCTTTGAAAACTTGAAACGAACATTATCGAAAGACAGTTGTGCGGAAGTATGTTTTCAAGTTTTCGGATAACCGAAAAAAAATGCATCGAATGTGCAATGAGCGAATGCACATTGACATTCGCTCATTGCAGATTCGGCATTTTGGGAGTGCACTATAGTGGGGATCTGGATGTGGACCCTTTCCCCACTGTAGTGCGACCTCGGCATTAGAATAATAAAGGAGGGGGGTGTGGGGGTGCACCTCCCACACGGGGGTGCAGGGGGCTTGCCCCCCTGCATTATGATATGTATTTGAAGTTGTAGTTCGAAAATCAGTGAATCTGCTTTTCGATTTGCTGATTTTCGATCTTCGGTGCAGTTCGGAAATACGGTTTTCATCATTTCGGTTCGCACAAAATGCTGTTCGGCAGGTTGATTTTCAGCCTTTCAAAGGTAAACCATATATATATATATATATATATATATATATATATATATATATATATATATATTTATTTATTTATTTATTGGTGAATATAAAACAGAAAACAATCATTGTGTATAGTAAAAAGCTGGCACTGACCTGTTGCAAAGTAGTGTAAACTGATAGTTTTTTGCTGCTGCTCACTTGGATTCATGGCTTAACCTGTTCCGTTCTCCCTCACTCCACTCAAATCCCACTCACCCCCACTATCTCTAAATATAAACTTTACCAGTCCATACCCCTTCCTCCTGTTAGCTCTACCTGTCTTCATTCATTCATCTACACCGTTCTTCACTATAACTATTGCACTCTCATCCTATTAATTTACTGCTGTCTTCCCTTTCTTATACAAACTGTCCTACCCCTTCCTACTGTCTAGCAGCTCATTACTTATTCCCTCTTACCTGTCACTCCAACTGCAACAACATACCTATTTACCCTATAAAATAAAAACCTAATCTTTCCCCCAACTCCCTTATCTTGACCCATACCTAATTGCGGCACATCTATACTTCCCCATCTTCCATTTTCCTACCCACCCTTAGTGCAAACTCTTTCAAGACAACCTCCATTACTCACTCTTTTCTCTTCCTTTGTATTCCTCCAGTCCAGATTCTATCATGACTTTCCTCATTCTCCCTACGTGTATGCTTATCTCCCTCTCTTCTCTTTCATCATATCTAGTACCAAATCCACCTGTACTCATCTCTCCTAAAGGGACTGCCTCTTTCACCAGTTTCACACATCGTTTCACCCTACCCATCACAGCTCATCTATTTCACATGGACCATCATTTCTTCTTTAAACCTAAACTTCACCACTCACCACTATACTTGTCTAGCAACAAACATACCAACAATGTAGCCCAAATGAAATCCTTTCTTTCCTGTATATTCTTTAAATTCCTGCCGTTCTGTGGTGATATTCATGCTAACCCAGGTCTCACCTCAATCCATACCCTAGCTGCACACAATATGCTTAAATTTATCTCATTAAATATATGTAGCATTTGTAATAAAGTCCTGTACCTTCCTTTGACAAAGCCTAATTTATTATCAGCTATCTTAATTTAAATAACAATAAAAGTCTCTGCATTACTACTTTGTATATACCCCCTGACAACAACCTATCAACTCTTGAAAATATCCTGTCCTGGGTGTCTACCAATATTTCTCTGGAAACTATAATATTAGGGGATGTCAACATTGATTGGCAGAAACTTAACTCCCAATTCCCCACAGACAGCATCAGCATCTTTGATTTCTAACAATGCATGACTCAACCAACATACACCAACACATCATACCAAAATGGCTCAATTGTTGACTGAATTTTGGTTTCCCACCCCAGTAATTTTATTCAGTCGGAAATACTACCAAATTCTGTTAGTTATCATCACCCTACTTGCACAACTAGAGTAATTACTCACCCTTGCAAACAACACACTTAGAATACAGTACTCAACTTAACTCAATTTAACCAACAGACCTTTACAAATATATTAAATACCATTAGCCGGTCTTTCCTTAAGTACTCACCCCTTGACAAGGCAGTTGAAAAATTCAACTCAACATTCCTTACCACTTTAAACAGATTGGCTCCTACAAGAAAGAAAAGAGTCAAAACTACCTATTCTCATTAGCTTTCTGTCAACACCAGATCCCTAATGCAAACAAGAGATAAGGCCTGGGAATGCTACATAAAAATGAAGACCCAAAAAAACTCTACAACACTATAGATTACTACATATCCTAGTAAATAAACAAGGGACCTTAGACAACAAATAATTTTATGCAAATCCACAAGATCAGCATAAATCCAGTCCAAAACCATTCTGGCAAACAATCAAAAAAAATGTACACCCTGGAAAACATTATTCCCCACAACCCTTCAGTGGTAGTACCTCATCTGACATAGCATCTCAATTTAACTCTTATTTCACCAATAGCATAGCTTCCATTACTAACAATTTCTCAGCATCACCTTCTACTATCTCTCATCCTCCTACTAGCTGTTACTCCACATTTTCCTTACAACCACTATCCACTTCCTTTATTAAGTGCCTACTGAGCAAACTCAATCTTTTGTTCTTCCTCTGCTGATAATCTTCCTAATGAATATCTAAGAATGGCAGCTAACTCAATAGCCTACCCAGTGTCTATACTCATTAATAGATCTGTCAAGGAAGCCTATGTCCCAACCCTGTGAAAAAAGTTCTTTATTCTTCCTCTCCATAAAGCTGGCTCCTTCACAGATATTTCTAACATTTAGGCCTATTGCTATTCTTTCTCCTGTATCAAAAAGTCTAGAGAAATGTATTCACAAACAATGTCTTCAATACCTACTCAACAATAATCTTCCTTCTTCTACCCAACACAAATTTAGACCTGCATATACTACTACCACTACTCTACTATCTTGCACTGACACAGTAAATAAAGCCTGTTACACAGGTAACTTTGTTTAATCTCTATTTTTAGATCTTTCTAAAGCTTTTGATACTGTTTCCCACCCCAAACTATCCCTTTTTGGCTTAACAGAAACTACCTTACAATAGCTCACAAGTTATCTCTCTAACAGATGTCAATCAGTCAAATGGAATTCCAATTTCCCTCCTTATTTAGCAGTTAACACTGGGGTACCGCTTATTAATTATCTTCATACCTCCACTAAACAAGTTACCGTAATTCAATATGCTGATAACTAACTCTACTTTAATCTGCTCTTCTAACAGTCTTACCCATCTTCAAAATATAACTCAAGATGCATTCAATCCCATTGAGTCCTGACTCTCCAACAGCTATCTCCTACCAAATCCTCTCCCCAACAAAACAAACTTCTGATATTCCTAACCAAACAATTCCCCATTGATAACTCTAACTTTACAATTACTTCTCTGCACAATACCACAACTGACGTTGTTTCACATACTAAGATATAACAATCTTAGGTTTGACCTGCATGTCAATAATAACATAAACAAGAACAATCAAAAACTTGGTTTGTTGTATCGGGTTAAAAATTCATCACTAACTCTAGCCACCACATATCTCTTACCATCCCTTCTATAAGCTTCCCCTATCCTAACTAATCTTCAGCCTTCCCTTAAATTAAAATTCAGTCAATGCTATAAGAGCTAAATTTGCTACTGGTCAGTCCCTTCATTCCCACCACTTCACATCACTTATAATCTAACCAGTCATTGTCATTTAAGCATTATACAGCTCATTCAAATCCTGACTTCTCTTAAACCTGAGAAAAAACACCTGCAGCTATATGAGAGGACAGGACAGTTAATTTTTTTATTGGTGTTTTGTGGATGATTTGTTTTTGCCATGGGAAGGTAATGCGCATACCTTGAAGCAGTTTCGTGAGGCTATAAATAACAGCACTGAATTCCTTAAATTTACTATCAGTAGTTCTTACAACATCATTGATTTTTTAGATGTAAGAATAACAAGGGATAGTGTAAGGGGATTCGATACACAGATCCACTGGAAAGAATGCTATAGGAGCTCATACCTCCACAGGCAAAGTATGCATCCAGGCCACATTTTTAAGAATGTTATCAAAGGCCAAGGCCTAAGAACCTCAAGATTAGTGGCAGATGATCAGAAGTTTAAGGATGAACTTGAGAATCTTAAAGACAAGTTCATGGATAGAGGTTATAATGAGAGGAAAGTTACAGGTATACTTTCCCAAATACCCAAATATAGAGGGGAAAGGAGTAGACCCTCTTCTCAGATACTACTTTCAATAATAGTGATCAAAATAAAAGAAATAAAGGCAGGAAATTTATGTGCATACCTATCACTTATTCCAGTAATATAAGGTTACTGCAGGACATTTTTGTGAAATACTGGGATATATTATGTACAGATGACAAAGTGAGGGGTATAGTAGGAGACAGACTTAGCTATACATACAAAAATAAGAAATCTTTGAAAAGTTACTATGTGGGCCGAGGGATGCTTTTATAAATAGGGCTGATAGTGGCAGAAGGAGTACTTTCCCATGTAAAAAATGTAATTACTGTGGATATTTAGACACCAGTAGTAACTTTACTCAACTCACCCAGACACTGGTAAAGTATGGGAATTTAAGTTAACAGTGGACAGTAATATAACTAACCTTGTCTATCTGGCTTACTGTAGTAGATGTTATTCATTCTACATAGGAAAAATCATATGTTAAAAGAACGCATGAGAGAACATCTGTATGATATATCCAGGGGTGCTGAGTCCAATGCCTTAGCCAAACATGTAGCTATGCATGATCATACACATATATTCAAGTTCATGGTGATGGAAATAATCCCCAAGAATGAAAGAGGGGGAGACGTCATAAATAGAACAGACAGCAGAGTTAGAATGGATTATAAGGATGAGAGCTAACATGGGCAGAGGTATTAATGATAACGTTTCTATAAAGCCAGTTTTACAGGCTAGGGGACTGCCCAGATAACTACTGTTTTTATTACTTTTTTATTACTTTTTAAATTGTTCACATTTATGTGCAGTATGGTTATGTTTTTAAATGTTTACTGCCTAGATGACCATTTTTAAACTTATTATAGATATGCTTTTGTATATGTCTTTAGACAAGGATTTCATTTATTACTCCATGTAATGGAACAAATGATTTTATTTGTTGTTTTTAGTTTAAAAGTAAGGCATTGCATTTCTTGTGTGTCTAATGAAGTAGCTTGATGTGCTCTGAAAGCGCTTACCATTAAACAGAATTCTTTTTTATCTGCTGCCTGCAGTGGTTTGGTTCATCCTCTTTTGTTTTTAGTTTATTGTTTTAAACCTCATTTATTCTCTGCATATATTGTTCCCACAATTCTCATTGCTTTATCTAGTTTGCTCCTTCGCTTTTCTAAAGATCCCAATTCCAGTTGTCTTATCTCTGTTACTATATTCACTACTTCTAGTAAAGTTGGTTTAGACTTTGATTTCCATTTTCTAGTAATTGCTTTTTTGGCAGCCACCATAATTAGACTCAGCAAGGCTTTACTATGTCTAGGCAATTCCAATTCTGTATCATAGCTCAAAAAAATCATCTCCCTAGTCAATCCAATCTGCTCACCCAGCATCTCTGACAGAACAGTCTGCAGGGAATCTTTAAAGTATGCCAATTCTTTACAATCCCCAAACATATATTCCCAACCACCTCATTCTTCCCTGTCACACCTCCAACATTTGCTATCCACCTCAGGAAAAATTCTTTGGAGTTTACTTGCTGTATAAAAATACCTGTGTAAACACTTCCAAGCAAAAATCCTAAATCTTCTAGACTTTATTGCACATTTGGGAGATATACATATATCCTCCCATTATCTCTTTGTGAAGTGCTTATCCAGTCTGTCTTCCCAATCCTATCTAAGCTCCCCTGATTTTTATAGTTATCATGCAATATTTTATATGCTCTACTAATGATTCCTTTTTAGCAGCAGAAACTCCACCAGTGCTGATCTTATATTTTTGACCCCCCATATTTATTTCTGTTTGCCTATACTCTGATATCAATCCTTGACAGGGAATGCAATCTCTAACCTGCAGTCCAAATAAATTCTTGGCATCTTCCCATTCTATTACTTTTCCCCCATATCTTGGTTCCTTTGCCAGTTTTCTCCAATACATTCCAGGCCCCTCTTGCATGTGGTCTGTATCCCTAACTGCAGTCAGCTGTATGAGCAGAATCTCTTTTCTCCATTCCTGTGCTGGTTTAGTTCTTAAAATACTCCCTGCTATTTTATGAATATAATATTCTGTATGATTGTTGTCATTCTACTTAAGAGTTTGCATCCAAAATCCCAGTCTCTCCTTGTTTCTTGAGCTTCCCCCCTATTTCATCATCATCCCTTTCTACTTTGAATTATAGATTTCTGCTTGTGCTCTATAAAAGAGCCTTAACTGTGTTGCTCTAAAATACCCCCTCAAATTGGGTAATCCTAGTCTGCCTTGTTCAATTGGAAGAATCAGCTTATCCCACTTGACTCTTGCTGTCTTCCACTCCCAGATAAAGTCCTTCAGCTCTTTATTATTTGCTATCCACAGCTTCTCCTCTGATTGATAAAAATATGCCTGACGTATAAGATTAAAGGAACTAAAACATTTTATTTGCTTGTATCTTACTTTCCATATCCATATAACAAAGCCTCCAGTTTCTCAGTTTTTGTATTAAGTAATGTATAATGTTTGCAACTACAGTTGTTTCCGTGGTGTCTGTGATACATAATGTTTGCAACTAAAGTGGTGTCAATGTTTGTTTTTTATTTATATAAATATAAGATTGCCTACGTCATATGTGATAATTTAATAAAGATGCTTTTGCTGAAAAAACGTTATTGGCTCGAACTACCCCACCTGCTGACTTTTAATCAACTTATGTTTACACACAAAATATTGTACAACCCCACATTTTAACTACCTCAGCTTTAGTTCAACATTGTATTCCTTCTTGTGACTTACGTTCTCCTCACAAGCATCTATTATCAATTTATAAACCTCAAAGATCTAATGGTGTTAGTCTGTACTCACACTGTGTTGCCAAAATCTGGAAAAGCATTCCAGAATCAGTCAGACTAATACCTCATTACTACTACTCCTTGGAATTTTGACTGAAAGAACATTTGTCCAATTCCTGGATCTGCCGTTGCTCCATGCCATCTTAATGCTTATTACTATTCTCAAGTCGCAGAACTTCTATTGACCCAACTTGCTTCTCCTCCAGTTTTCATGCCTGTATTATATGGCCTACTGTCTTTTAGCTAATTTCCAACTGTTTCTTTTACACTCCACCTGCATCTCAGTTTCCCTTCTTAAGAAACCATGACTGTATCTACTGAAAAGTGCTTGACACAAAAAAGTTTGCAGATAGTGTTTTCTAACTCTATTTTAAAAGTGTTTGATATTAAAAGGTTGTATATAGTGCATTCTAACGTTATTGTTTAATTTTTATGATATCCACAAACTGTACTTCTTTGTATGGTGACTGTCTTTTTTACAATAAACATTTTTATTAAATTATCACTTATGACATAGGCAAACTTACATTTTATAAACGAAAAACAAACAACATTGATACCACTTTAGTTGCAACATTATACATCACAAACACTACTGAAATAACTGTAGTTGGAAACATTATGCATCTATCCAGTCACCATTAGTTAAGCATTATATGGCTCATTCAAATCCTGCCTCTTAAACCTCATTCCTTCTCTGTGTATATTGTTCCCACAATTCCCATTTTTCCTATGTAGTTTGCTCCTTCCCTTTTCTGAAGATCTCAATTCCAGTTGTTTTATTTATGTTACTATATTCATTACTTCTAGTAAAGTTGGTCTGGCCTTTGATTTCCATTTTCTAGCAATGGCTTTTTTGGCAGCCACCATAATTAGTCTCAGAAAGGCCTTACCGTGTCTCGGTAATTCTGATTCTGTATCACAGCTCAACAAAATCATCTCCTCGTTCACTCCAATCTGCTCACCTAGCAACTCTGACAAAGCGGTCCACAGGGAACCCCAAAAGTCTGCCAGCTCATTACACTCCCAAAAAATATGTTCCCAGACATCTCTTTCTTGCCCATCACACCTCCAACATTTGCTATTCACCTGAGGAAAAATTCTTTGGAGTCCACTCGGGGTATAAAAATACCTATGTAAACACTTCCAGGTAAAAATGCTAAATCTTCTGGACTTTGTTGCATAGTTGGGAGATAAACTTATATCCCCCATTGTCTCTTTGTGAATTGCTTACCCAGTCTCTCTGACTGTCTTTGTAACAAATGCAATGGTGTAATACTGTAATTGTGTTTCCAGAGCTTTTCTCCCTGGGCCTCTGCTGAAAATGGGTTCATACCCAACTGGACTTTCCCGGTAAACAAATGTCAAATAAAAAAAAAAGATATATATATATATATATATATATATATATATATATATATATATATATATATATATATATATATATATGGGTCTACTACAGTTGATTGAAAAAACTCACTTGATTGAAAATGAAATTACTAGGACCACTTCACTGAAAGCTCACTTCACTGAAAACTCACTTGATTGAAACTCATTTCGTTGAAAGTTATAAATGGCCTTTTCCCCACTGTAGTGCAACCCTGGAGTTAGTATATAAAGTAAGGGGGGTGGGGGGCACAGACCCCCACATTGGGGAGGTGTGGCGGGCACAGCCCCCCACATATCTTGGTTATATATTCTCTTTTGGAAACAGTTATTTATTCCACTTGTAAGTATCACTGTGTATAGTTTTAAAATGTTACACCCCCACACCCCCCACACACACACTCTTACTTTATATACTAACTCCAGGGTTGCACTACAGTGGGGAATAGGCCATTTTTAACTTTCAACGAAATGAGTTTCAAAGAAATGAGTTTTCAGTGAAATGAGCTTTCATTGAAGTGGTCCTAGTAATTTCATTTTCAATCAAGTGAGTTTTCAATCAACTGTAGTAGACCCATATATATATATATATATATATATATATATATATATATATATATATATATATAAAGTACCTTCAGTGACATAATTTTGATATTATCCCATGAGTGGAGGAGCTGCCTGGTCAACCTCAGTAAGAAGCTGACATCCCTTATAAGATCCTCCAAAGCTAGCTATGAAAACAAAATCGCCACTGATTCTAAGGGCAACCACAAAGCATTCTGTAGCTATGTCAAGAATCTCAAAGGCAACACCCAGATCTGCTCTGAGTTACAGCACAACGGCACAGAAATTACAGAACCAACTGATATTGCCAACAGCCTGGCAGATAGGTTCAGTGCTAACTTTACCACCCTCAAGCCCTCTAAAGGGCCCATATCTATACAGGAAGAATGCAGAGTCCCTGTAATCACATCTATGCAGGTAAAAGCTGCACTCTCTAAAACCAAAAACACAGCATCCATGGGACCGGACAACATCCCAGGTTGCGTTTTACACGAACTTCAGAACGAACTGGCTCCCCGTCTAAGCACCATGTTCAATCATAGTCTCACATCACACTTTGTGCCTACTGAATGGTGCACAGCAACAGTTATCCCACTTCACAAAGGGGGAGCCACCTCTGATCCTGGGAACAATCGCCCTATTAGCCTGACGAGCCTGGTCTGCAAGGCCATGGAACTTATCATGGACCTCATAAACAAAGACATTGGTAACCTCCAAACTCTGGACCCACCCAGTTTGGGTTTGTGAAAGGCAGATCATGCCTTCTGAACCTGATCGACTTCTTTGAGGCAGTCACCAAAGCTGCAGACGAGGGTAAGGTACTTCACACAGCCTATCTTGACCTCACCAAGGCTTTCAACACCATCCCCCATCCTGGAATTATAGCTAAACTCACTAAACTAGGTATAAATCCCTACGTCTCAAGATGGGTTGCCAACTGGCTCACTGACAGAACCCACACTGTAAAAGTTGCAGACTCCAAATCTGACTTCAAACCAGTGACAAGTGGAGTACCACAGGGTTCAGTCCTGGGACCTCTCCTGTTTGGTATCTACTTCTCTGAAGCACAGGCTAACACAGAAGGCATCTGGCTAATGAAGTTCACAGATGACTGCAAACTAGGAGCCATAGTCGAGACTCCAAATGATGTGGACATCCTACAGAAGGGCCTCACTGAGACAGATGCCTGGTGTCAGAGACATGGCCTCAAGCTCAATGCCAAAAAGTGCATTGTCATCCCCTTTGGTAAAAACTCTGTACCCATGAACTACCATATAAACGGCAGTCTACTTAATGCTGAACATGTGATAAGAGACCTTGGGACCCAGGTGGACAGTAGTCTCTCCTTTGATAATCACATTGCCACAGTAGTCAGGAAATCCTTCTATGTTGCACACCTCATCACTAAAGGTTTCTCATCCAGGAAAAAAAGATCATTGTTCCCCTCTACTCGGCACTCATTAGACCCACTATAGAGTACAATGACACTTTTGGAATATACCTCAAAAGACATCTGCAGCAGCTGGAAAGGCCAAAGAAGTACCTTATAAAGAGGATTACTGGCCTTAAACAGATGCCCTACACTGACCATCTCAAAAGACTCCAACTTTACTCCATAGCATATCACCTACTCCAAGGAGATCTCTGCCTAACATACAAATCTATGTTAAACCCAGAGCTGTTGGACATGCTACACCTTAAGAAATCCCAATCCATCCAAGCTACACACTCTAGGGACCTAAACCTTGTCACCACAATAAACAGGACATGCTGGAGGGATAGATTCCTGTCCCAGAGACTTCCCATACTCTGGAACAAGCTACCCATATGTGTCAAGCAAAGTTCCTCATTAGCACTCTGCAAGAAAAATCTTGATGAGTGGATGGGAAATAGGAAATACACCCCTGGGATGACTTCTGTGGCTCTGCTCGACAGGGGCACATGAAATTAAGTTTCTTGGGTGGCGTAAGCCAGGGAACCTTGTTGGCTAGGCTTACTTAGGCCCTTAGCCGATAGCCTAGTACCTACCTATGAGCCTATGAACCTATTATACCACAAGTACCTTAACAATGGGAGCATGATCCATCTAAATCTTTAGTAATGGCAGAATTTTGCTTGTAGCATTAGTAAGTAAGTAGATGCCTGTTTACAATTTTCACTAGCTTCACTGTGTAATTTCAGGTTAAGTTATTCATGTTAAGTGAATTTAGAAATACAATAGTTTTTGATTAAATAATTATATTTAAACCTGTTGTCTATCTTAATTTTCAGAAAGTAGCAATTACTTTTATATTTTACATAGCTCATATGATGCAAGTATAATTTGGTTTCTAGAGTTAGATACAAATACCAACACTTAATTTTCTTGGTATGACACATTATTTATTTATTTGTTTATATATATATATATATATATATATATATATATATATATATATTTTTTTTTTTTTTTTATGAATGAGCACTGACCTGGCTCGCTGCCAAGTGTTCAACTTGTGTGCAAAAGCTTCCTAATGTCATCAGCATTCAGGAGTAAAAATTCCAAGGTCACGCAATCAAAGGGAAGTAGCTGCTGCACATTTTGTTCTCAAATCAGTACATTCTTATAGTCTTATCTTTTTAAAAGAAAAATTTATACAAAATATGTTGATCAACCAACATGTTACTGCTAATTTTTGAAAATGAACCATATTATGAATAATGTATCATCATCCATACTAGTAAACAGTATTAATTCATACACAACCTAAAGATATCAGTGGTTTTAAAAAATGTATGAAGAGATATATGCTTTCAGATACATTTACATAGATGAAACTGACATCAAAAGATTCTTTCTCAGCTTCTCTCCATATTCATTTCATAAGAGCCACAACCAAAAATTAAATATATATTTAATGCTGTAGGAAGTGGTACAGGCTACAGTGCATCAGAAGTTAAGCCAGGCTCCTGAGTTGGATGGCTTTGACATATATTTCTTTAAAAAAATTAAAAAGCAGTTATCTTCAATCCTGGTCAAATTATCTGATCATAAAAATAAAAAAATGAATTACATAAAATAATAAACCACATTAATATTGTTGCAAGGTACTGAGCAAATTTAAGGAATTTCTAGTACTTCAGCATTGCTGCCTTCAGAGGAAGGAATGACATCCAGCAATTAACACATTTAAATAGTAAGAAATAAAATAAACAACTCACCCCCAATAAAATAATTGTGTTTTGAAAGTGTTATGTTAACCAAACACAACATTCTAATTCAAATCTTTATTAATACCAAATGGATTAATTGTGTTATACTATAATGCATCTGCAATGGTGGGTTATAAAAAAAATCCATACCTTTTTTATTCACTTTGCAATGAATGAAGATGCTTATTTTTAGTGCAAACCTGCCCATTTCCTCCTGTGAGTTGTTCATTTTGGTCACACCACAACCAAGTGCATAAAGTGTTGCTCAGCAGCTTAGTAGAAGAAAATACAGACAAAGAACAGCTAATCATTTGAAATGTTGGGACCCAGTAGATAGAGTCCCAAAACACAAAGACTGAATGGCCAAAAAACAGACTTACATATATTATGTTCAAGATGGCCATTTCTTAGAATATTTCCTTTTCTCTGAGGTATGGTGATCTCAGAGTTGCTATATATAAGTTCAGGGGAATGGGGCTTGCTCCCCACATCAGAGGATGCAAAAAAGAAGTTTAAAAAGAGGAGCCATGTTTGAGAGTCACTTTTCTCCTACAGTTTCAGTCTTTTTTTTTCAGCACTTAGATTGCCAACATCTCAGTAAGGTGCCCAAGGGATAGCAGGAGTTATTGGACAGGTTTAGAGTGAAAGCACCACCTGGACCATGGGGGGAGCAGTACCAACACAAAAGGTTCTATCAAATTCCAGTTAGTGTGAGATGCCTGCGGGTGCATCACCAACATGTCAGGATAGCATCCTGGTGGTGCCAATGATTTTGATATTTGGCACTCAAGCTCGTTATACAACCTCTTCCTGCATTGTAGGGTTTCTCATGATCACCTGATTGGTAATTACAAACTTTTCTAATGTTGTTAACCATAGTTATTTCCATACCTATGGAATAGCATAGGTAGTAGTAAGTAATCACCCCTGTTTCTGTTATCTGTCCTCTCCCTGTTTTGATTTCCAGTTGACATGGACTACTCAGTCGAATGGCTAATGACACCAGTATATAACCTGCAAAAAGCTACTGAAGTGTGCTTTAATATCTCCCTGTTCAAGACACTGATAGTTATTGAGCAAGTGTTTGGCCTGCTTAAAGCCTATTTCTTTTGCATAAAAGAGTCAAGAGGGCTTTTAGTATGAGCCTGTTACTGCTTTGCTGTATTTTGCATAATATGATCA
>NC_056742.1:362997011-363004511 GCF_019279795.1 Protopterus annectens
TCATACATTCACCCTGTATTGTGGGTAGATGCCCACCCAGCTTGCAAGCAAACAGACAGACAGTCCTACTGTGCTATCTGACTGTGGCTCAGATATCTGTGCTTATCGATCAATTGCAGCCCCTGCAAGGGTGCCAACATCAACTTGTTGTGCGACCTCAGCCTCTACTGGTGTCACCATGGCAACAGTAGCCCACAGAATGCACAACAAGAGGCACATAATAAGAGTGAGCATGAGTATATGTGTTAAAACTATGTCCCTGTGGCATGCACACATGTTTCCATTCAAGATGTATGAAAAACAGCTCCTTCCTGCCTCTGCTGCCATCCTGTTAGGGCTGGATTAGTTATGCTCCTAAAGCAATACAAAGCCACCATATGCTGCGGTCATCCTACAGTCTGTAGATACAGTGATGCTATGCAGAAATTTCCTGACTGTGGTACTTATCTGGTGCATCATCCACTGAGATGCGTAGGGGGTCCATCCAAATGCCCATGTCAATGTCCAGTCCGTCATGGATGATACAAGACCTGATGTCACCTTGCAGGACATCCCTCTTCTGGCTATATTATCCTGCTGCTTCTGGGTGTGCCCCCTCCCCCATGGCCAACTTCTCATCTGCTGTTGAATGCACATTTGCCTAGTGTAGCATATTGGCAATACACTTAAGACACTGATGTAATGTGCGACTGAGGCCACCACAGCAGACATGTTGTGGACTGAAGTCCACCATATCTGCTTCCAAAAAGGTTGCAAAGCACTCACTCTCCCCAAAAGAGACTGTTAATATGTTCTGAGTGCTTGTAGCAGGACATCATTTTCAGCAGAGCTGAAACTGCCCAGCCTCTGCTGTCCAACCCATCCTGCAGATATGTAGACACCTGTGAGCACATGGCACAGAGCTATGCACTGTATAATACTGTGAGTGAAGGATGACAGCTTCAAACAAAGGGGCAATGTAAGTATACTACATTCACAGGGATAGCTATGGTGCTATGCCATGTAGTAGACATAGGACATATATGGAAATACATGCCGCAGATACCAGCCACACATTAGAACAAATGCTCTCCACACAAAGCTCATTCACTTTATAAGGACCTACAAGTCTGTAAGAAAGTGAGTATAGAAAGAGGGCTGCCAGCCTATCCTGATAAGATTTTTGAGGCCACTGCTCTTTTTAGTTATCAATCTCACAATGAATGACATGTTTAAACACATAATGCCAAAAGGATTGTTGTATTCAATAATGGGTATGATGACATATGATTACAAGGGGATTTATGACTTCTTTGGATCTAAAGGAAAATCCCTTGGAAATTAGATGAGCCAGATAAAAGAACAAATAAACAATAAGGGTGCCTCGATCACCTACAGAACAGTATCTTATAGAACAGAACTTATGCAACTGTATCTGACTGAAGGTTGTGTCACTACTTGCTATGGGAGAATGCTTTGTTTACAAAATTTATTTATACTGCATTTTTTCATAGTTCATTTGAGACCATTGTCCTTGCACCAACTATTAACACAGTCTAACCCATGCTGTGGCAACTGTGAGTCTGAGGAAGATTGAATAAAACAGACAATTAAGCTATCCGCCACACAGCATAAGGATTTATATTCAGATTCACAAGTCTGCGGATAATACCTGCATGTGGATTAGTGACAAAGGCCTTGGCCAGGTCCAGATATGCTGCGTGTACTTTGCAACCATTGTCCTTTGTTTTAGGTACTTATTCAAAGAAATTAATTAAGTTAAAGAGGCAGGAGACTTTCCTTTGACAAAGCTGAACTGATGAGGGTCCCATGTTAACAATTTTCAATGTGCAGATTTATAAATTCTGAGATAATATAACCCATAGCTCTACATAATAGGTTAGTGAGAATAATGGGTCTATAGTTGCCCCCCTTGTGCAATGGCATCACAATGGTGCTGTTCTGGCTTCAGGAATGAGGTAAACGGGGGGGGGGGCAGATTGCTCTTGTATTGTGCTGATAATCAGGCTAGTATGTTATCTGGAGCCATGAATGAGCTGTTCGTGGCTTTTGAGAGGACTGATAAGACTTGTAATTAAAGTGGGTGACTGCAAGTGTGGAATTTCTGGATTAGCAATAACTGTGGGTGGAGTAAAATTTGCACTAAATTTCACATCTAAGTTATTAGCTCTTTCCTTTGAGTCAGAGTGGGCTGTATTATTGTGGGCTAGATGTAGACATTGTTGGGTACTAGTTCTTAACTTCTTGAAACAGTAAGAAAGATTTGGAGTTATTTTTGGGTTTAGTGGCTATTTTAATTCATATTCATTTTTGAGATTTCTAATGGTTCTCATAAGCTCTTACTAGTTTCCTTAAGTGTGCTCTTAAGGCAAACAAAAAGAGAACGCTGATGGGCATTAATTTCCTTCTCTTGCTATACACTTTATTTATACAGATATTCCACCACAGGTGATATTTGTACATTTCTCATTATTTTGGAGCACTTAGAGACTGCCTTATCAATATAACTAAGAGTATAAGTACAAGGCATAGGCAAGGGACTTTTAGCCATGGAATCCATCAGAGAAGGATTAAAGTAGAATTTATCGTGTCTTCAAGTAACTGAAGCTTTGTTTGTGAGAAGATGTAAACACAGCATTAATTGAAGGAACCTACCATCAATTTTAAAGGAAAAAAAGCACTGATTTATGGTTCAATTTACCAAAAAAAAGAATATACACAAGGAGGTATGCAAGAAGTGGCCACATTTGTGAAGATAAAATCAAAGGTATTGGGGTCCCAATCAAATTATTACCTAATTGTGCAAGGAAGTCAACATTTTTTACATTAAAGAAGGATTAAGCAAGCCAACTATTGGCAGTATAGGTCAGACAGTTTATGGATGGATAGCTGAAGCCCACCAGTAGCAAGGTGTTGGGTTTAATAGAGATTTCAGCTAAGGTGTTATGATAGCTATTATGTTCAGAAGGGAGCATCAGTGGTGCTCTATAGCTAGCTATGAAGTGGCAAATGATCTTGTTTAGGGTGATTTGGGCATTTAGGAGTTTCAGTCCCCTGAGTCTGTCATGACGTGTTGATATATTTGACACATATTGGTACTTCCCCACCTGCTGATAAACTTGACACGTATTGACCCTTCCCCACTATTGCCAGTCAGTCTGAAGGCATAATTCACACTACTTCTACAGATAGAAGGATTGCTTTCATTGTTTTGAAGCTGTGTCTCTGTAACTACACATACATGAATGTGTTCAAGTTGCAGGAGACCCATATGTTGAGGCACTTTTTTGTTTAGACTCCTGGCATTGAATACACCATTTTAATGTGTCCCAAATTAAATTTTTACATTGCAATATTCAGCAGATGGACTCTGCCTATGAAAGGAACTGTGGGAGCAGCATAATCTTTAGCTAGAATGTGAAAACCTTGATAACAGAGGTCCAATCCATTCGTGTCAAAGCAGGAAGGCTTGTCAGCCATCTTTTCTCAAACTGACCCATAATGGATCCCATAGAATTGCATCAGCAATGTAGCCAATTATTAAAGCTAATGATTCTGTATTTGAATCTCTTCTCTGCTTATTTCACTGGGCTGTCAAAATACTACTCAAGATCAGTGTCTTTCCTGCCTCAGGCATATTTATAGCAATTCAATCATACTGTTCTGCATGTCCCGCTGACTAGAGTGCTTAAGATAATTTTTCCCACTACGTGGACCACTTTCAAGTCATAATTGTATTTTTCAGGATGCTGGGATCTAAGAGCCCTTGTTACAGCTTGGATTCTGTCATTGGAAAGATAGCTGACCGTCAAAATATTCTTATCCAACCTGGTGAAGGTGGTGGCTACACAGCTGACAATAGGCTCACTGATTACTAAAAACATTACTGTGCATAGCTGCAATCTCAGTGGGCCTTAAGGGCTTGGAGTCTTTATCCTTATTACTTTTAACTGTATTTGCACTGGCTGTGGGTGTGCAGTCAGGTGAATTGCTGTGTGTATTTATTAATTTGTTTGTTTGTATGTTTATACAGCAGAACATTGGTTATCTGAATGTCACTTATCCTAACTATCAGTTATCTAAGCCAAGTCAGTAACACAGCCTTCTTGGCAGTAAATCCATGAAATCACACGTTCTTTTCCTCATTTGGGAGCTTTTGTCTTGTATAAAGGATGTTTTATTTAAATTAGGTTAAGTGTTTTTCTTTTGTAAAGACAAGTAAAAAAACTTAATCAGAACTATGGTTCTGGTGAAGTCTTTTAATGTCTAAGATGCTTTTACAAAAGGAAAGGATTAAACTGAGGTTAAATAATTTGATTTTTAGCAAAGGTAAGTGCTTAACTGGGGATAAGCAAACATGATTTTATTGACTAAGTACCTGGAAGGATATGTTACTGACATGTATTATGGAGGATGCACACATACTCTAATACATATGTTTACTGTTATTGATATGCAGGATTACATAGAAGTACAGTAGTATACAGTACTATACATTTCATTTGCTATTACAGGAGTTAAAAATTGAAATGCTGGCTTTAGCTGCAGCACTGTGTGGACTCAGCACAGTCTCCCATGACCTTGATGTGTCATTGCCAATTGCAAGACCAGAATTGTGGTGGTGGTGGAGGTTAGCTTGTATTCAGTCTTTGTGAGCTGCATTAATACAATAATTTTATCTACAGTAAAAAGAAATGGCAATGTGTTGTTAAATAAAGACAAGGCAGCAAATATTAATGGAACACAGTAGAAATTATTAATGGAAAAATGTAGCAATTATTAATGGAACAAGATAATTATTAATAGAACAAGGTACCAGTTATCAATGGAACAAGGTACCAATTATTAATGCAACAAAATAATTATTAATGGAACAAGGTAGCAGTTATTAATCAAACAAGGTACCCATTATTAATGGAGCAAGGCAGCAATTAATAATGGAACAATGTACCATTTATCAATGGAACAAGGTATCCATTATTAATATAACAAGGTAGCAATTATTAATAGAAAAAGATAATTATTAATGGAACAAGATAGCAAATATTACTAGAACAAGGTACCAATTATTACTGGAACACAGTACTGTTATCAATGGAACAAGGTACCAATTATTAATGGAATAAAATAATTATTAATGGAACAAGATACCAACTATTAATAGAACAAGGTAGCAACTGTTAATGGAACATGATACCAATTATTAATGGACTGGAAACGGATGAAATTGGTATATCTCTTGCTAAGATTTTTAATGTTGATAAAATTATCATATCTGATATAAAAAGCAGAACAAAATTAATTGAAGTTTGCTTTGAAAGAAAACAGTGAAGATGGCTCTAAAAAATACAAAGAACATTAGTGATTAGAAATTATACAACGACCATCCATTAATATTCCAAAATGTGTACACCGATTGGTAAATCAAAGACTTATACTGAGGGAAAAAGGTCCGGTCACCCGGACTTTTTCCATTAGTATAAGTCTTTTTTTTTTTTGTTGGACAGCAACGGAGAACGGAAGAGCTCCGTTGCTGTTATCTCGCTATGTTAAACTCGTTTAACATAGCGAGATATCTTTAAAAAAAGCAACGTAGATCTTCCTTTCTCCATTGCTTTTTTTAAAGCTGTTTCACTATGTTAAACTCTTTTAACATAGCGAGACACGTTTTTAAAAGCAACGGAGATCTTCCTTTCTCCGTTGCTTCCACACACAGTTCTGATGTACTGCATAACCATACGCATGCGCAGTACATCAGAACTGCCACAGAATACTGGACAGCTGCAGAAGGGCAGCAAGGAGGCATTATACAATGCATTATACAATGCCATTATTTAAGAAAAGTAAGTATTTTTTTCGTAAGTAATGTCATTGTATAATAGCAATAACCCACTTCTGGGTGTGGGTAATGCTGGATTTACCCACGGTTGCCTTTGTTTGGCCACTCGGGCTTCATCCTCGTGACCAAACCACACCAACTGTGGGTGAATCCAGCATTACCCACACCCAGGCATGGGTTATTGCTTAATTAGAAGACATTATTTACAGTTTCAGTGAAGTAAAGTCAAAGCCAGCTATTTATGGACCTTTGTTATGGGAAAAACATTGTCCTTGAATCAAAAGCTTAAATGTCCATCTGAATTTTAAAGCCACTACAAAACTGCTGAAATCTTTTACATCACACCAAGTCAAGAAAAAACGTTATCAAGGGATGTCCTGACAGCAGAATGTTTTAACAAGTCTTTTCTGAAAATGATGTGGGAAAAAGGTTTTTCTATTGATGACATTTACAAGGCAGATGAAATAGCTATTTATTGGATATCACTCCCTCGTAACTCACTTGCTTCATAACATGAAATGGCAAGCTAACAAACAAATGTTTGCTGCAGTAATAGTGTATGAAAATGGAGCCAGACGGTATGTTTTGCCATTATTGGTCATTGGGAATGCCAAGAATCTAAGCTGTTTTAAAGGTGTAGTGTGCTTACCAGTACAATATAAAACACAGAAAAATGCATGGATGGCTTCTAAGATATTTCTGGTTTCGTTAAGCCAAGATTTTACCTCAGGTGAAAGGAAACAGAGAGAAAAGAAGGTAAAGCTGACAACGTTTTATTATAGATAATGCACAATCCCACTCCCATATGGCAAAACTGAATACATTTGATGAGAATTTCATTGTCGGGTTTTAACAACCAAATGTTGCAGCCCTGCTACAGCCAATGCATCAGGATATAATAGAAAAAATAAAAAAGATGTACAGAAAATAAACCATACATCGCTTGCTGCTTCCAGAGGGAGATGAACAGTGTAAGGTTAAGTTTTTGAAAAATAAATTAAAAATAAATTAAATAAATTAATAAATAAATAAACTTCTAAATTAAGGATTGTTGCTTTATGGTAGCAGATACCTGGATTGGGTTGCCAAACAGAAATCTGAAAAAAGATGTGGCATAAACTTTGGGGTGGTGCCAAAGAGACAGTCGTACATGTGAAAGATGCGAATAAAGATGTAGATCTAATTGTAACTTCATTTCAAGAGACTCCTGAGTTTTCTGAGTGTGGTCAGGTTGATGCAGTGACATGGTTAAACAATGATGTTGATGATTCGGGGCATCAAATTTTAAATGAAGAAGAAATTGTTTCCTTAGTCCGGGATAAAGAACCTGCTGAAGTTAACAAAATGTTTGTTTTGATAATGAAAACGAGGAAGCGGGTAGAGGGCCCACTCACACAGAGGCCTTCACTGCATTACAAGCTGTAATGTTATGGCATAAGTTATGGACTGAATTCACTTCTACAGAGATACTGCACTTGAAGAGAAAGCAGCACCTTGCAGTGAACAAAACAAAAAAACAGTTTTGCATGGTTCAAAGAAAAATTCATGATTACATATTTCCCAACATTTATAGCTGAATCCAAATCAGTTAAGCTCAGAATAAATACGGTACAGTATGCTGGAATTTCATGTATGTTTTATGTATGTTTAATCATTCCAGA
>NC_056742.1:363009511-363099511 GCF_019279795.1 Protopterus annectens
TATAAAAAATATTAATAAATAATGGAGAATGAACAATAAATGCTGACTACCATATACATTAATAAAATATGACATATTATCTATATGTAACTACTTTACTTATGTATACCCCTATTTTTCAGAATAGGTTTAAGGGGTACTCTGTCATTAAGACCACCACCCCGGTCTGCTTGTAACCGTATTATCCATCGTACTTCTGATGTTTCAGTTCTATTCATATGATCACCCCCTCTCTCATTCTCAATAACTTTTTCCACTGCCATAAACTTAAATGTTCGTGTTTCATCTCTCTTGACTATATGTTTTGCTAAGGCATTATTTGTGTCTCTATTTTTGATACATAAAAGATGCTCCCTTATTCTAAATCTTAACTCTCTATTGGTCTTCCCAATGTAGTAACTTGAGCAAACTTCACAAATGGCTAAATATATAATACGGGCTGTGTGGCAATTCGCTCTTACCTTAAAACTATACCCTTTGCCTGTATCTGGATGTTTAAATCTACTTGATGTGTCTATCCATGCACATTGATTACATTTAGTGCATGGTATGGTGCCAAAATGTTCCCGTAAGCTATCCATCTTTTTTGGACCATAGCATAAAAGTCTTTTTAGGCTTTTCTGATTTTTAAAAGAAAAACTAGGTTCTTCTCCCACAATTTCTCGTATTTGGGGTTCTTGCGTTAATATGGGCCAATACTTTTTGACTACATCTTGCACTACTTTAACATTACTAGTATAGGTAGTAGACAGTGTTAATTTGTTTCTCATGGAATTAGCATACTCATTGAGTCCTGCAACTCTTTGTGAGAAATATGGTTTTCCTTTTGTCTCTCTTAATGATACAGCTTCATTAACTGCTCCCTCTATGTCTTTATTCTTATAACCTCTTTTCTTAAATCTGTCACTAAGCTCGGTAAGTTCTTCATGAAATGTACTTTGCTCTACTGTTAACCTAGATGCCCTGAGGGCTTGCCCCTTTATTACATTTTTAAAGACATGATTTGGGTGCATACTTCCACGATGTACATAGCTGTTTCTATAACAATTTTTTGTCCAAAAAAGATGGATAGCTTAGGGGAACATTATGGCACCATACCATGCATTAAATGTAATTAATGTGCATTAATGTGATGTTTAGGTAAAATGGCAGTGGAGTTTTTAACTGTTTAATGAAATCTTATAAAGTGAGAGGATGCCTGAGGAATGGAGAAAAAGTGTTTTGGTACCGATTTTTAAGAATAAGGGTGATGTACAGAGCTGTAGTAACTACAGAGGGATTAAACTGGTGAGACACAGCATGAAGTTATGGGAAAGAGTAGTGGAAGCTAGGTTAAGAAGGGAGGTGATGATTAGTGATCATCAGTATGGTTTCATGCCAGGAAAGAGCACTACAGATGTGATGTTTGCTCTGAGAGTGTTGATGGAGAAGTACAGAGAAGGTCAGAAGGAGTTGCATTGTGTCTTTGTGGATTTAGAGAAAGCATATGACAGGGTGCCTAGAGAGGAGTTGTGGTATTGTATGAGGAAGTCGGGAGTGTCAGAGAAGTATGTAAGAGTGGTACAGGATATATACGAGGGTAGTGTGACAGCGGTGAGGTCTGCGGTGGGAGTGATGGATGCATTTAAGGTGGAGGTGGGATTACATCAAGGATCAGCTCTGAGCCCTTTCTTATTTGCAATGGTGATGGACAGGTTGACAGACGAAATCAGACAGGAGTCCCCGTGGACTATGATGTTTGCAGATGACATTGTGATCTGTAGTGAGAGTAGGGAACAGGTGGAGGAGACCCTGGAGAGGTGGAGATATGCTCTAGAGAGAAGAGGAATGAAGGTCAGTAGGACTAAGACAGAATGAGTCTACTTCATTTGCCTGAACTTCCATTTGCCCGACACCCATTTGCCCGAGACCAAATGACCGAAATTTCATTTGACTGACACTTTATTTGACCGACACTTCATTTGACTGACGAGTATTACTGGCAAGAAAATGGGATATGCCCCCTTCCCCACTGTAGTGCAACCCTGGAGTTAGAATATATAGTTAGGGGGGTGTGGGGGGTGAAGCCCCCCACTTAATTTCATATTATATTGTTTAGTTTTGTCGTCAAGTCGTTGAAGTGTCGGTCAAATGAAATTTCGGTCAAATGGGGTCGGGCAATTGGAAGTTCGGGTAAATGAAGTAGACCCGACAGAATATATGTGTGAGAATGAGAGGGAGGATAGAGGAATGGTGTGGATGCAGGGAGTAGAGGTGGCGAAGGTGGATGAGTTTAAATACTTGGGATCAATAGTTCAGAGTAATGGTGAGTGTGGAAGAGAGGTGAAGAAGAGAGTACAGGCAGGATGGAGTGGGTGGAGAAGAGTGTCAGGAGTGATTTGTGACAGACGAGTACCAGTAAGAGTGAAAGGGAAGGTCTACAAGAGGGTAGTGAGACCAGCTATGTTATATAGGTTGGAGACAGTGGCATTTACAAAAAGGCAGGAGTCAGAGCTTAACGTGGCAGAGTTGAAAATGTTAAGATTTGCACTGGGTGTGACGAGGATAGACAGGATTAGGAATAAGTATATGAGAGGGTCAGCCCAGGTTGGAACGTTTGGAGACAAAGCCAGAGAGGCAAGATTACATTGGTTTGGACATGTGCTGAGGAGGGATGCAGAGTATATTGGGAAAAAGATGCTAAGGATGAAGCTACCAGGTAACAGGAAAAGAGGAAGGCCTAAGATAAGGTTTATGGATGTGGTGAGAGAGGACATCCAGGTGGTTGGTGTGACAGAGCAAGCTGCAGAGGACAGGAAGAAATGGAGACAGCTGATCTGCTGTGGCGACCCCTAATGGGAGCAGCCAAAAGAAGAAGAAGTTATTTGTAGAAACCAAGTGTTTTTATAATTTGTTATGACACCTTTAAGAAGAATGGGTGGAACATTTATTCAATTAGGAATGTTCAGAATGCCTTATATAAGAGCACACTATGAAGTTAGAATCTATTGTAAGGTCTGATGAAGTGGATGTAATGTCCATGAAAGCGCTAACCTAATAAATTACCTGGATTTTGTGTGAATTCCAGTTTGGATTTTTTTCTTTGGAAATGCTTTTACGCTGAGCTCCTACATTTAGTATATGAACACTGGAAGTTTTTGTGCTGATAACTGTTTCTCTTCTTCTTTCTGGGGTCATTTAATCTAAACTGCACTCATTTATTTTGTGTGTGGATTCATTATCACTAACTGCATGGGGACTAAGGATCCTACTAAATGATCGAAGACACATTCTTTCGAATGCGTCTTGATTGAACTTGAAAGCACAAAAAAGCAAAACAGCGAAATGGCATATAAGAGAATTCTTTCCCTGGGAAAGAAATTGCTTGGTCGCTTCCATTACTTTGCCTTTTTTCATGACTGTAGTGTGATCTCGGAGTTAGTATATTTAAGTAGGGGGGTGTGGGGGTCAAAGTCTCCCACATTATGTAATGTTTTAAAATTTTTGTTTTTGTTTTGAGGAACAGCAATTTTTTTTTTCCCTTGGAAAAAAATTGCTGTTCTAAGCGTTCGAGATTGGAAGCTTTCGCTTACATGGGTTTGATAAATCATCGTTCGCTTTTTTAAACATTAAATGATTTAGCATAGACCCGGGGACTAATATCTGAATACCTTCTGTTCCAAAAATTAAGAAAGCACTCCTCTTTCTGACCCTATGCCATGATTTTTAAAAGCCTGTACTGAGTTCTAATACGCAGAGCTGCAGAGTTATGTTCATTTACCATCTTTTTCAGGCTTGTACACTTTCCTTCTATAACATTCTCAGCTCATGATATGATTCTGTGTTACTAGAAAAAAAAACAACTATTATCTAGATAAAATGAAATGTACCAAGTTCCAGGCTTCTCAGAGAAATACACACAACTCCTCAATAAAGGGAAAAAAAGACTCTGACATGGAAAGGTTAATAAGACCACCAAAATGAGTTTATGTAGAATACAGCCCTTAAATGGGTGTTCATGAGTGCTGAAATTTCTTAGGAATCATGTCAAAACTAGAATTATCTTTTTTAATAGTATTTATTAGTATGTTTTGTATGCTATCAAGTAAAAACACATTTGCATAAGCAATAAAAATCATGCATTTATAGATTGATTTTGAGAATGAAGGAGAGTACAACATATATCTAAAGCATGCTTCACTTATAGTTCAAAAAATTAAAACATCTGTTAAAATGACAGAAAATGATTGTTTGTGTTGGTATACTGTAAGATGTATGTTCTTAAACAAGCCACTTCTGACTTGTGAAACACCGGCAAAGTTGCCATTTTGCTACAAAGTTCAAAACTTTCCAAGTAGAGGTGGGCATGTCTCGTACTCTTGCTAGGATTTTTGAATTGTGTGTTTTCCATTGACATTGTTTTAATTGCATGGTGCCCCCAGAAAAGGATAATGAAAGACACAAAGTCCCATTAACACTTTCCATCTTTTATGAAATGTAGCAGCAATTTCAGATAACTTTTTCAGCTATAATATGTGCATGTTCTTTCTTCTTTCATTACAGTAGCCAGCTGATGGCCTAGCCATTAGTGATGGATTCATTGCTTATTTTGCACTGTTTTTCTCTTTAAGAGTTACATGCTAAAGTGTGTCTTTCTTTGCTTATTTATTTTCCTTGTGCTATAGTAGATGTACCCTCAAATGGTTTTATCTTTATTTTTATTTTTTTGCCTTGGCTTTATATGGCTAAGGTCCTCTCTGTTTTAAGGAGTTTCTTCTCCCTATACCACAGTGTACACTTTAAGGTCTCCTCTGCAGGATGGTTCAGTCATTTTTTTATTTATCTTGTCCTCAGTGTGAAACTACCTTCATTGATGTGGGCTTCTGTGTTGAATTACTCTTTGGCAGGATCTTTGAAATATGACATCCAGGAAGATGCACTTAAACTTGGAATGAGACATTGTTTATGATGTTTCCTCCAACTTTGTTTACTTAACTGCAGTTTCATACTTCTGTAATATAATTTACTTATTGCTTTGTTCATATTGTGTCTCAGTGTTGTGAATTTTGCTTCATAATGTTGTAAGCCCCTTGCCCTTAGTCGGTTTGCAGGCAGTTTGTTGTGGTGCATCAGCATGCATGCATCCGTGATGCTAATAACTATACCACTGATAGTTCAGCTACCGTCAGGGTCTCCCAAAATAGACACAATCTATGCTGAATGATACTGAGAAGATTAAGAACCCAGGTTGTGATTGAAAAGGGTCAGTAGGCCAGTTGATGTACCTGGTTAACAAACAGAAATAAATAAATAAATGGTGGAAAACTACATTGAGTCATTGTACTGAAAAAAATCAAATGGATCAACAATCATTTCAGCCTGGACCTTAAGATCAGAAACCAATGGTAACAGAGGATGAAAGAAGTAGGGGCAGTATTGAAAGCTTTAACAAACAGTGATGTACCAGACATTGCTGGCATGGCATTCCTACTGAAACATTACAACCCTCAAACACATCAGTAACAATACTTGTAAGGCTCTGCCAGGAGACGTGGAAGACAGCATCAGGCCAGGTGACTGGAAAACATCTGTGTATATACCAGCCTTGAAGAAGAGCGGTCTTACAAACTGTGTAAATTGTCATACAGTCTATGTGTTCCAACATGCTAGCATAGTGTTGTCAGGATTGCTCAGGGGGAGATTATAATCGTACTTTTCAATGAGAACTGCCAGAGGTGCATGCATGAGTCAGGAAACAGCAGTGAAGAACAGCAGACATCACTGTAGATGTGATATGGAGCCTTGAAAAGGCAAAATAATGTCAAAAGGACATTTATACAGGTTTCATTAGTTTTAGCAAAGCATTTGACAGTGAAAAGCATAAAAATGTTTGGGCCACACTGAAAAGTCTGGGTATACGCAAACACGTGATAGTTCTGCAGGATCTTTACACCGGTCCAGAAGCAACAGAGCAAATAAAAAACAAATGGTTTGTAACTGATAAAAGTGCGTGACAAGGCAGGATTATATGAAGAAAATGGATATGTGAAAAATCTACCAACAGCCTTCACTATGAAGATATCACGTCTGTCTAAAACTGAAAATGACCTAAACAAACTGCTTATCAAGATCAAGAAGTCTCACAATGGATTTTCATTTTAACATAAACAAGATCCAGACAACTGGTTAAATCAATATATTTATTGTATATGTGGAGAAACAGAAACCGTTTGCAGCTTCAACCTGATTTGATTACAATATTTCAAGCATTTAAGAAATACAACAACAACTCCCTCTAGGCAGAATGTCCATGTATGTCTGTGCACAAATAATCAGCTTTTGAAATATATGGTATTTTTGATAGCACTATATGGATGCCAAAGCTGGACAGTGAAGAAACATGATAGGAAAAAATTATACCTTTGAATTATGGTTTTGTCACATAATACTGCATGTAACTGAAAATAAAAACAATGAGTATGCAATGATATAAAGCCTAAGTATTCATCATAAGCTGAGATGACAAGACTGACATATTCTTCAGAAACATCATGCAAACAGAAAGATCTTTATAAAAAGATGTCATTTTTTGCAGGGTAAAACATCATCATAAAAGGGCAGCTTGCAACAATATGGATTGTGCTAAACTTGCAGGAATGGATTCTCTTTTGTCAGTGATTCGTCATCTAACTAAAGACAGAACACAACTGGAGGACAACTATCCATAGAAATGCAATGAGTGAGCATTGGCTTGATAGCATATAACAACAATATATTTGTTTTTAAGCACCAAAACAAATTAATTTTAAGGTATAATGTTAATTTTAGTTAGTGTAATATGAATCTGTGAAGTTATCTTTATCCTATTTATATCATGCTTGGACATCTAGTATAGAACTCTGCCTCAGGTTTCACTGAAGACTGAATTCCTAGTTGGACCACATTAGTTTGATACCAGATTTCTAAAACAGTCAGTTTTAAGACATTTATTAGTAAGAATATATAGGGGATTAACAAGTTACTCCTTGCAATTTGAAGGAATGTAGCTAGTATAATGTTAAGTCCCAGGATACCAGTGTTCTTAAAAATCATTGGCAAAGAAAAGGTTTACATTTTTACTCTAACTATACTTTCACCATGCAAAGAATGTAATGTAAAATCTCTGCTTCTAAAATATGCAGCCTTTAATTTAGTTATTTCAACAGAACTGAATAAATTGTAATAAATGTGTGTTTATAGTTACTATATGTTGTGCTAAAGATGATCATGACGATGATAAAAATGAAGATGATGATGATAATGAAGTTATGATTATGAAGAAGATTCAATGAAAATAAAAGGCACAATGAAGATGTTTCTAAAGATGTGATGAAGATGATGGGGAAGATTCAGGAAAGATAATGACAGTGAAGATGAATACAAGAACAAGATTTGATGAAAATGATAAAGATTATGAAGATGATGATACAATGAATACGATAATGTGAAGGCAAAGATATAATGTAAAGATAAATATGATAAAGGTCACATTGAAGATAAAAATTCAATGAAAATGAATATTTGAAGAAGTTGGCAAAGATTATTAAGATGGCAATAAAAATGACAATGCAGTGGGGATGATCAGACAAAGAAGAAGACAAAAATGCACTTAAGATGAAGATGTGATGAAGATATTGATGATCTGTTTGTATCAATAGTTACATCACCCTGTGTTGTTGTAGACATGAGATGTATCCTTAAAAAGCAAAAGCATAATGCTTGGCATACAGTGTAATAACGCAGATGCAATACTGTAAAAATAATTTCCTACCCACATTTCACTTTTTATCATATCTACAACGTATCTTCATAGTCACAGCATCTTTACCTTCCTCACATCTTCATCTCAATCATGTTTACCTACATTTTCATTGCATCTTCATCTTCAATGCATCATCTTCACCATGGTTCCATCACATATTATTTTTGATACTCTACCATATTCCATTCATTTCTCCTTTAGTTTTTGAACATATGTGAAGAACGCCTTGGTGTTGCACCCTTATTGCTATATAAGGAGACGTTGCATTCCTGAGGTATAATCTTTCAGATGAGACATTAAACTAAGGTCCCATTTGCCTAACCTGGTAGTAGGTCAAGTGGATGAAAAATTACCATGGAACTCACTGAAAGAAGAGTAGGGATAACTTTATTTCAGTTTTCATAATATAATGATTTTAAGTTGCCATATTTATAAAAAGTAAAGAGGCAATATATCAAAACAAATTATCAGCAGTGTAATCTCAATATAACAGCTTAATTATCATTTTTGTTTTTACGCCATCAATAAAGAATAAAACAAATTCTTAATAAAAGACATTCCTTTTCTAATACAATCTTATGATAGTAGCACTTCCTCTATTTCTGCGTTTATACTACACATCTTATTCTACTATAGTTCCTCCATATTTATTAGACAGTCCACATCAACAAAATATCAGTCTCGACACAAGTGCTTTCCATACTAAGCTTATATCAACCAAAAGAAAGCATATTTTCTGTAAACTTTACAAGTTCTCCACAACACAGTTTATCTGCTTTTTTTCCATATGTGTGTAATTATATAAAAAACATGACTCAAAGTTTTTCCTTCATTACACTCATGCAGAGAACATTTTCATTTCAGATTTCATTTCATTATAGTTATGTTTATATTCTTTTCTTTCTTTCTCTGAGCATTTGTGTTTATACTACTCAAATGATTTCTAGTCTTTGCTTCATACAATGTTAAAATATGCTGTCATGCCACATTCTTCTTTTTCTATTAATTATCTGGCCTACATGATACATCTAACTGATATGGTTAATGTGTTTAAAAAATTTAATGTAACAAAATACATCCCATATCTGTTTTCCCTTTACCAGACCTCACAAATCTAATATAACCTTGTTACTTTATCATGTAAGATTAATAAACTGTAAACATATGAAGTGAAGCAAAATACACCACTGGTTTTAATAATACTGAACTTATTTTATTCTTTTTATGGTATAAGATCCTTCTTTTATTATGGTTCACTGTACACCCCATACGAGAGTGAACACAAGACCTAATACAGTTGTTTCCTGCTTCATCAGTAAATCATAAACACTCACACATAATGCATGTGCCAATTACCAGTAAAACAGAATTTATTAAATAACTTTTTTCTCTTAAGGAATATCAGACATCTTCCAAACCATGCTCACTACTTTCATGTGATCCTAAACATTCTCTCACTTTTTTCTGTCATCTATCTGCCAACCAAATCTTACGCCCAATATTTTAATTTCTTTACAACTGAAGTACATTTTCCCAGTTATATGACTTTCTCTTGTTCCTTTCAATTTTTTTTTCCAAACAACACCAACCATGGCTTATCTCATATCAGATTCATAATGTATTTCACAAAGCTAACTTCTTTGACAACCACTATTACACCAGTCACTCTACCCCAGTTAACAGATTGTATAAATAAATAAATAAATGCATTTAATCTTTGCAGCTTGTCAGTATATTTAACGTAACCCCCTTTTTATCTCCCATTTTCAAAGTTCCAGTATTCATTTGGTGTTACAGACAGTGACATGTATTACTAAAAGATTTAAGGGAAATCCCTTCCTTACCCCATTCTTTAACCTACCATCTCCCAATCTCCATCCATTTACCAAAGAATCTATTATTTCCTTATCATATATTTGCACACTTTTCAATAAAATTTTATTCCCTTAATATATCCCACAATGCATTATAATTAATATTCACATGTGCCTTCGATATATCACGGTCACTGTCAGTTGATCAACAGGTAGCATTCTCACCTCTGGTGCTGGATGATAAGAAGCTTATGGGATCTGTCCCTATCCCAGGTACTTGTGTTATTTTTCAGCAGTAACACTGCAGTGTATCACTGGTTAGTGCTGGACTCCTGAGTTGCTGTCCTTTGGAGTGGACATTAAACCGAGGTCCTAGCTGCTTGAGATTGTGGTAGCTCAGATGGATGTAAAAGATCCCATGGCAGTTATTGAAAAAAAGTAAGGGGAGGGTTCCCCAGTGCCCTGGCCACATTTTGCCTAGTCAGTCTAAATACTACCTCAAGTCTCCCCTGAAAAGAGGACACTGGCCTAGTGAGACTAATATTGTCAGAGTCCCATGCAGTATGATTCCAGATCATTCATTAAAGTGAAATTAAATATGTCCAAGATAGGCAGAGAAATCCTTAGCTTAGTTAAGGGAATTAGGGCATTCCATCAATATTTGTAAGGAAAAAATGACACCAGTTACACCACTTACTGATAGCCATATTAAATCTAAGGAAGGGGTATATATGTTGACTGTACACCATTTGCAGTGCTACTACCTGCTGCTGAAGGGACTTAAGGCCACATGGCAATGCTGATGGAATGCGATGGCCGCAGTGTTAAAACTGCAAAGGGCCACCAGTAGAAGGCTTAGAAGTGCCATACCTCATGTGTCGCTGTACAGCTACCTATATTGTGTGCCACAGAGGGAGTGGACAAATGGCCCAGTATGTTTGCAAGTATATGGATTAGATTAGTAGAAAAATAATAGCGGTGATAATCAGCTATGCAGTGCTTTTGTTGTTATAAAAAGTTGACACACATACACACACACACACACACACACACACACACACACACACACACACACACACACACACACACACACACACATACACACACACACACACACACACACACACACACACACACACACACACACACACACACACACACACACACACACACGCACACACACATACATACACCCCTGGGGCCCTGTCAAGCATTAGAATGGTCAACTATTTAAACAGTTACAAACTCCAACAAAATAATCCAAAAATTCACTTTTGAATGTTACCACTATTTGCTTGTGAGAGACTGCTGTACAGTATGGACTGGGAATCTGCTCTTTTTGTGTTCAGAGTTGGTATATATAAGTTGCAGAGGATGTAGTAGGTGGGGGGGGGAGCTTGCCCCTGCAAAAAAAAATTTTACTTTTTTTTTTTTGTGATCTTATTATATTCAAATAGTTTGATTTTTCTGAGGTTAAACATGTGATAGTTTGATCATTTGACATGAGAACATTTCCACAGCAGTCAGTTAGGTAAACACTATGTAGTATCCAAGTACCGATTACCAGTTTGTGCTGTATAAAAGGAAGTCCCTTGTAGACCACAGGCTAACAAGTTTGTTCCTCAGCTGGAGGTTTATAAAGGGTGAGCTGAAGCTTACCTAGAAGATGTGACAGTCATGGAGTGTGACAGCCCGGTCCGCAGCTGCATCCAGCTCACTGAAACCCCAGTGATGATCCCTGAAGTACCACCCCTCTGCCCTTCATGTGAAAATAAAGAACTTGGGCTTTGTAGGAAAACAACTAGCACTTTTGAACTGATCGACTTCCTACAGTTGCCAAATCAACACTCCACTCCCCCCAAAAAAGGCTTTCGCTTTTGCTGTTGAATGCTGATTGGTACTATTGTACCAATCTGCTTTCTATAGAAGGCAAATCTGTGCCCCCCCCCCTCAGTTTTCCATGTGAAGTGCAAAGAAATTGCTTTTGCACCAATCGGCTTCCTTAACATACACCCCCACCCCCTTAGAAATGCTGAACTGAAGTACTTTTTTTGAACCAGAATTTTGCTACAGGTAAAAAATAAGAAGAATGCAGAAACTCTTGAATGTACCTCCTAACACTTTGCACCCAGGACAGCTGGTCCTTTTGCCCTACCTTTACTACACTAATAGCCCTATCAGAGCTCACTTGTGAATTATTCTTCATGTCGTTTATATTTGGAAGAATTATCCGGAATGCAAGCTGTGATGGGGGCCTAACCTATTCCTGGAGGGGCTGTGAGAGACTGTACTGATGTTGATGAAAAAAAATAGGTACTCTTCTGTTTTGTTTCAAGTGGGCTATTATTTCAATTCTTTTTTTACTTTGTGAAGACTAAGCCTGTGTTTTATGTTTTATCAGTGTCTATCCTGAATTTATACCCACACATTCTCAGACACACACACACACACACACACACACACACACACACACACACACACACACTTTTTGATATGTGACTCCAAAGTACTGAATCCCATAAAGTTATACTCCAGATCACTGGCTGCAATTCATGAATGATACCCGAGGATTACATAAATGAAATACTTTAGCCAACATTTTATGCTGTGATCTAGTGCTCATAATAGGATTGAAGACTTCCCCAAAACGCTGCACTTTTATGATAACTTATCCAAAATACACCATCACAGTCCACCTCCAGCACAGGAAATGACTGCCTCTACCTTGGCAAACCATTCAAATCAACTTTGCTGGTATTTTTATGATCACAGTATTTCTAATCACAGCACATGAACATTTAATGTAGCTTCTGGGGAAGATACCCCCAAAGGACATTTTCATACAGATAATTATGTGTGTTGCTAATTAAAATATCAAGGTTGTGTGATAGTATTGTCAAATAATGCATCATTAGTTATATTGTAGCTACATCTACTTACCTATACTGCAAAAGGGGGGTCTGAATCGAGAGATGATAAGTCAGCAAGCAAAGGAAAGTAGTATTGCTGAAACTGAATTCATCCTCAAGTCTTGGTGAGGACCTTCATGAGGTAGACCCTGTTTTTTACAAAATCTCACCAAGATAACACTGATATATAGACTGTATTTATATAGCATATATCATGGACAGAAGTAGGTCAAAAATTAAAAAAAAATAGCTGGGTGCACAAGACCCAGGATAAAAAAGTGCCCAATCCTTCTAGGCGCACTGGTGCCAGGAATGAAAAAATGACAGTGCATATTCCTCAAAATATGGCAACATTCCTACAATAGGGCCAGGCCAGGTCCAGGGAGAGGATTGCCCCCTTGTTGTAGAAGTAAGTAGCAGTCCACAAAAATCACAAAAGCTGATAGGCCAAAGAAGAGCCATAAATATGATAGAGTGGACTATTTAAGATAAAAAAGAAATCATATATTGTTACTGTTATACAAAAAGCCCAGAATTTCCAGACACAAGATATATAAAAAGATTAAGAGAGAAATTATTGGAACGAAAAATACTTCCACAAAAAAACTGTCAGAAGCTTCAAATAAAAATTTGTGGTCATTAATAAAACAGATTTGTGAAAAACAATATATAGACCGTGAAACTTTGATCTTTTTGGAAAAAGAAGAATCTGAGGATGTGCGAACATATAAACAACAAAACCTAGATATGTTTGAAAAGTATAAAAAAGAAATATAGATATGGGAAAGAAAGAGATATTTGATATGGTGAGATATTTATGCAAAAGAGAAAGCCAAATTAATCATCATAAAGGAGGCAGCCCCAAAGATATTCGAAAAGAAATACAGGCAAAGGCATCCAGACATGGAAAATTTCCCAATAAAAAATAATATCACAAAGAGAGAATGTAAAAAAGAAGATTAGTAAAGTAGAAGTTAAAAACAGAAGTTGAAGTTATGGAGTGCCTGTGAAGTGAAGGGTTTGGTGTAGAAGGTCTAACACAGGTTACATCACAGCATAATGGAATGAGTCCTCAAAGTAAGGAGAAACAGGAAGATCAGGAGACATCTGAAGAAGAAATATGGACATGGGAAAGAAAAAGAGATTTAATATGGTGTAATATTTATGCAAAGGAGAAAGCAAATCTAATCAATACAAAAAGAGCAGCACCAAAGATATTTGAAGAGAAAAACAGAAAAAGAATCTGGACATGGAAAACTTTATAATACAAAAAATAAGAAGACAAACAGGAAAAGTGGAAAAGGAAATTAGTAATGGAGACATTAAAGAAACAGAAACTGAAATTATGGAGTACCTCTGAAGTGAAGCATTCAGTGTAGAAAATTTAATTTAGAAAGCACCACAACAGGATAGAGCAATGCACCTCCAAATTAAGGGGAAAACTGTGGAACAGCAAGCAATTGGTCAGGTGCCATATGAAGATATTTTGGAGCTTTCCACAGGAAACCAGTATAAATGTTCACTTGAAGCTGGACAGCAAGGGAAGGAACAGGAAACTGTGTAAACTCTGATGCAGTCAATGTTGAGGAGTGATAGGCCAGTGAGTTCTCATAGGACAGAGCAAAGGATGATGAAATTGAAGAGAATGTGCCACAGGAAGATGCAATAGAACTTTCTATACAATACCTACAGGAAATGGAAAACAAAAAAATGTGCCCTCAGTTTAGAAAAAAATGAGATAAGAGTAGAGTTGCTTGATTTAATAGAGATACATAAACATATTAAGATCAATGAAAGAAATAGACTGCAGAAGGTCAATAAAACCCAAAGTTAGAAGTTTGATAAAACAAATGAACACAGTAATTAGTACTGTCCATAGAGATCCATGTGATACAACAGAAGTAAACAGGATATACTACAGTGCGGCTAAATTAATAACTGATAAAGTCTTACCACAAGAACAAAGGGTAGTGAGGGAAGCAAGTGGAGAAATCGAATACCATTATGGAAGCATCGAATAGAGAAAACTATAAAGCAATTAAGACAAGAAGTGTCAATGTTAGAAGAGTATAGAAGAAGGAACAGATCAATAAAAATACTTAGAAAGATAGATGTGATAAAAACAATGTGCAGTATTAGAACAGATCAGGATCTATCATGCACTATCACAAATAAACTAAAAATCTCAGCACATGCAGAAAAAACATGAAAGATATGCAGAAAAATATAAAGAAAAAGTACAGAATAAGCAATTTATTGATGACCCAAAAAAAGTTTTATAGAGAATTGGGAAACAAGGTAAAAGGAATTGAAAGGCCACCAAAAAAGAAGAAATAGATACATTTTGGAGAAGTATCTATGAAGATCCTATGGAACATAACAAAGATGCTAAATGGATAGAAAAGTTAAAAGAAAGGACAAGAAGTTTAAATGTACATAACCATACTCTTTAAAGGAGGAGTCACTGTAGCTGTGCCCCAGCCTTGGTGGATTACTTCACAGATGATCACATAAATGAGGGACTACAGCATCACCACAGCAGAGACTGATGACCAATTTTGTTTCTACAAATCAGAAGACCATAGAATAGATGCTTAAATGCATGAAATAGCAGTGTCATGACAGAGATCAGTTGCTGGCCATCTCCTCCTAGTGGCATAATATGGAAAGACAGCACAGTGCTGTAGCTGTTAGCTTTCCTGCCACTCAACTTTGATTCTCTGGATCAGATCCTTGCCAGAATGCACATGTGCACGTGTGTGTGTGTGTGTGTGTGTGTGTGTGTGTGTGTGTGTGTGTGTGTGTGTGTGTGTGTGTGTGTGTGTGTACATGTGCATGCACCCTATGATGGACTGGCCTTCCATCCAAGACTATTTTTCTCTTCCTTGTACCCATTATTTATTGGAATGGCCTCCAGATTGCCTGAGACAGTGACTAAAACAGATATCAGAGAATCAGTGAATTACCAGAGATAAAGGGAACTATAGCTGAGTAATGCCATAGAAGTTAGATTACCTGCTATCAGTGTGCTGGACTGTTTGTGGCATGGAACGATGTGTGAGAGTCTCGGAACTTCAGCCCGTGGCTGGCACAACCCCCACACTCATTTGTATGGCCACCCCATTAAGTTAGGACACATAAGCCTAGACATTTACAAGAATTCAGCCCCCATCAAGTCAGTTTGTGGGGTGTGAATAGTACCAATTGTACTACACAGAATTTGGTGCTGAGGCACATGGTGAGCATTGCATCTAACTCTGTGCACTAATGAGGCTGGAGTGTACTCACATCTGGCCAAGAACTAAAATAGTATTCTATCAGAAATCATTGCTTGGCCTTCTCTGTAATGTCCTGTGCTCACAGAATATTATTAAAGTGGTGATTACACCCAAGCATACCGCTCAGTTGTTCCAAATTTGATGGAAAATACTAAATTTTATATTTAAATAAGTGCCACAAAATTCTAATTGACCCCTTTTAAGTTATAATTTTTGCAGGATGAGCATGCTAGATGCTGTGTCATCAACCTAATGCCTTCACCAATGTCACTAGAGCAGTTACTTCAACCACAGGCTATTAGGCTTTGGGCTTGGTGTCTCCAAATGATTGGAACACCTGAAGATACTACTGACTGTATATACAGGGAATGAGCCGGAGACTCACCTGATCTTTGAGCCAGGATACTAGGGCATCGTAGCTCATTTACTGTCTGGTGTTACCAAGCTGAATATATCTGGGTCTCCCTCTGGTATTTGAAAGGATGCAGTGTTAACATGAACAGTTACACTGACCCATCTGTCGTAAGCTCCCATCATGCACTATTGACTTACATCTTCCTGAAAATTGGTGATGAGGTATGATCAATTAAAGAGCATAATCTGATCTGACAGCTGGCCAGACGTCACTTTGTTTTGACTGCATTCCATGGTCACAACTACAACAGAAGACTGCAGTTACGATAGTTTCAGAAATGCATTGCTGTTGCCACTGTCATTACAAACTGCTGATTCTGCTGGAGCTAATAGTTCATTCCTTCCATCCATGACCCTCAAGTCAGGATCTGAGATTTTGGTAAAATCCAAACATTAGTATTACTGCATTATCAGTATATAATAACATCCATGTTTTATCACAGTATATACATATGTATATAAATATGTGCTTTTGCTATAATTAAGTACTTTAGTGCAGGGAATAATTTGCCACCCAAACTATATAACACAATAGAAAGTGTAGTTTCCTCACATAATAGGGTCTGTGAATATCTGGTTACATGAGATTCCAGCAACTTCTTAGCACACATTAAATGGCAGCAGAAACTTTTTATTTCTTCTGGTTCTGTACATTTCTTCTACAAACTGGCATAGATTCGGCTATAGATACAGAAAAGACACAATACCATGACTGTCATCTGGTTTGTGTTTGACATATTTTGAAGGGCTTTGATAATGATATGGACTATCTGTAGGATATAAACATTAAAGTGCAAATATCAGTGACAATGTTCTTCATCACTATTTAATCCTTCACCTCATGCCATGTAATAATTTTAAGTCACTTGGTTTTTCAGAGTACTAATAGACATATACATTTATTGCATAATTTCACAATTTGTAGCAAATATCTAGCATTTTTTCTGGTACAGTGTATATTATACATGGATAGTGAAAATTAATTTTTCTGTCTGCATGACATTTCATACCATGTCCCTTAATATCATGAATTTTTCTCATTTCTGAAAATGTATTACCAAGTGCTTATATTTAATATTATTTTCACATGTTCAGTTCATTTAATTTGTATAACTGACTGGATTATTCCACAGTCCTACTGGAAGTAGAAGAGGCTATGCTTTAGTTAGGCAAATGTTATGCTAATTAGCTGTACTTTTCAAGAGCTTCAGTCCAGATTTTCAGTGTCTGCAGTTAGAGAGGTATACACAGAGACATAAATCCCTGCAAGGAAAGAAAACTTTAGATAACGATTGTTGAGGAAATGGGGATGTTACAATGGTGCAGTAATAAAGATTGCTGCCTCATACGACTTGTCTCAGTTTCAGCTAGGGTGTCTAATGTGTGGAATCTGCATGCCCTCCCACATCCCAATGACATTAAGAAGGTGAGTTGGCAATCTCTCAGTTTGTGTGTGTGTGAGAGTGCAATTGTATCCTGAGTAAGACTGGGGTCCTATCTAGGACTGATTTGTCTGCATTGCACCATCAGGGTGCTGGAATAGGCTATAGTTTCTGTGCAGCCATGGGAAGAATAAAGTGAGCACTAGAGTATGAATGAAGAAATGCGCACTGAGGAAATGGTCTCAAGTGACTTCTGCTGGCAGGCTTTTTAATTGATCCTCATCAAATCATCATCAGCTCCCTTTTATTCCCATTTTCTGCATGGGTCTGGGTGTCATGTCAACTGTCGCAGCTTTCTCTTGATACAATCCCACTTTCCTATCTTTTTCACAGTCATGTCTGACTGTCACTGGTCTTCTCTCACATAACACATTCATCTGTTTTCTGGATGCCCTCATTTCTTCTTGCCTTCTTCCTGTCTGTCTGTCCCAAATCTTGTTCATCAGATTGTCTTCTGCTTTTATGCACATGTGCCCAAACTATCGTAACCTGTTCTTTTTGACCTTCTCTGGAACTGGGGCTCCTGTGGCTTCTGCTCTTACATCCTCCTATCCTCATCTGTGCCACACAGTGTGTTTTACTTCCCATTTTAGACACTTCATCTCTTTCACCTCTAGCTTCTTCATCTGCTCTGGCTTCACTGCCCATGTTTCTATACCATACCACATAGTACTGATTGCACCACTGTTTTGTACTCCTTACTTTTCAGCTTCTTTAGCATTCTTCTGTCATATACTCTGCGCCAGTTGACTGCAGCCCCTCTGATTCTAGTTTTGACCTCCTCATTCAGACTTCCCTTCTCCTCAACCACCTCTCACAGACACTTGAAGCTGTTAACCCTGTTCCACTATTTCCCTTCTGTGTCAGTTCTCAGCTTCTTCTGACTTCCACCATTTGCAACTGTCTTATCTGTACTCAGTTTCATCCCATGTGTCTTCAGTTTTGCATTTCATTCCCCTGTCCTTTGCTGAATTTCTTGCTTAGATTCTGCCTTAAATGCCACATTCTCTGCATACAGCAACTTTTAGATCTGTCTCCCCTCTGTGAGACCGAACATTGTTCATGCTTGAGTCATTGAGTCCTTGTCGATAGCCTGCACTAATTCTATCAATGTTTCTGGGACTTTGAACCATCACAGGACTGTCCATATCAGCTTTGTCTAATGCTTTCTCTAAGTCTAGGAATGCAGTGTTGGACTCTGTCCTCATCCCTACCCTCTTCTGAACTATCTATCTCACTGCAAATATCAGATAGGTTGTGATGAATTCTGATCTGAATCCAAACTGCTCAGCTCTGTCTTACTTCCTACTAGTCTGTATGTTCATGTATCAATCAATTTATTGGTTGTTTCTTAAATAATCCTTCCTTTCACGACATGAGAAAATATGTAAAAACATGACTGAAACATTTAAACACCACAGATGAGTCATTAAAGTCTAATAGGATAACTTCCTTCAGAAACATAGAAATATAACAAAAACAGGACAGAATTTTAAAAATACCAGCTATTGGAGGAAATATACACATATTTTTTTCTCACTGATAAGGTAGAAGAAGCATGCAGCACACTACTTCAGGAGGTTTAAGAAGACAAAATTGCAAGGAAGTTTAAGAGTACACACACACACACACACACACACACACACACACACACAATAAGTACATGACAACTATAAAAAGTCAAGAAAAAAAGGAATATCTGCAGCAAGTCTTATAGATGGAAAAATGGGATGTATTAATGATTCAAGTTCTCAGTACTTATCAATAGCTTGAAGCTTCTCTGTAACTGGCTTTTGCCTTTTGGGGTTATTTGGTAGTTCTGATCTCCGTATGGGCATGAATCTTTCCTTCTGTATGAAAATATCTGCATACATCATGTTTTTTTACCTATAAGACAGAGCTTATATAAACAATCCTGTCTTGGTTTGTGATTTATTAAACTTTAATGTTAAAAAGAGGTGTGACTGTAAGCGATAGTGTGCAGAAGCTACTGTGTGCATTCTCTTGCAATGTAAAAGAATTCCAGCTTTGCGTGACTTTCACAACTTGTACAGCCAGAGCAACAACTTTAATGTACTTAATTTAATATTTAGCTCCAGATTGTGTGATTTTTCTCATACAAGTTGATTTTAATTCTCTGAATTCTGTGGTAATTCTATGATAGTTGATTTTGATCAGTCTTTTCTTTTAGAATTCTTTATTCATTTGCAGCTGAAAATGGATTCCTTAAATGAGCATGACATTAATGATTTGCTATAGCACAGGTATTTTGTACAGGGTACTAAATGCTATTATACAATGACCCCCCATTAATATTCCCAAATGTGCACACTGATTGGTCAGCGTGCACGTTATAAATCGGACTTATACTAATGGAAAAAGGTCCGGTCTTTTTTTACAGCAACGGAGAACGCAAGATCTCCATTGCTTTTTAGACACTGTCTCGCTATGTTAAACTCCTTTAACATAGCGAGACACTTTGTAAAAAGCAATGGAGATTTTGCTTTCTCTGTTGCTTCCACCCACAGCTCTGATGTACTGCGTAAGCATACACATGCGCAGTACATCAGAACTGCCGCAGAATACCAGACAGCTGCGGAAGGGCAGCAAGGAGGCATTATACAATGCCATTATATAAGAAAAGTAAGTATTTTTGTCTTAAATAATGTCATTGTATAATAGCAATAACCCACTTCTGGGTGTGGGTAATGCTGGATTTACCCACGGTTGTCTTTGTTTGGCCACTCGGATTTCGCCCTCTTGACCAAACCACACCAACCGTGGGTAAAGACAGCATTACCCACACCCAGGCATGGGTTATTGCTATAGTATAACACTGGTAATCTGTGTTTCTAATGTCAATAGTTAGAGGATTTGCTTACTATTATTAATAGTAAATCTAGATTTACTGACGAAGATTGCACTTGTGCAATTGACACAGCTTAGAAAACTGTTGTTACATATATGAACGACTGGACTGATGAGATAAATAATCTTAGGGCAAGGGGCAAATAGAACACATTTAGGAAAGGAAGTGTCTACTGTCTGTAAAGATCACTCAGCCCCTATTGAACAAGATTATACCACTGATAACTTTATAATTCTGGATACAAGTATTCAGCAGTCTGAGGATTTCGACCATATAGAAGAAAATAAAAAAAGAAAGAAAGAAAGAAGTTCACAACAAATAACAAGGAAGAAAAGGAAACTGATAAATGTCTGTAAAGCAAATAGAATACATACTAAAAAGGACACCGCTTTGTTATGTATCACACAGATTACAGGGAATGATCATTTTTTTCTATCAGGAAACCAGTCTACAGCAAAAGGTGTCATTTCTCCAAAAGAAAAGGTAGAAAAAAGAAGCAAATGGCAGATGAAAAGGAAAAAAATCAAAACTGAACATTAAACGATTGAAGATCTTTACTATAAGAAAAAAAAGGAAAGATAGAAATTGACAACATGGCTCAAGCTGTAGACATACAAAGCCAGCAGGATGAGAATTATATGCTTGCAGATGTAATAAGCAATGAAAACAGTGGGATTGATAAGACTAATGTTGATGAAGAGCATTCCTTTGTAACAATTAATAGAGCAGATGTTACTGAATTAGAAGTTGAAGTTTCTTCAAACCTGGTCAGAAAAGACATTTTTGTAACTGAAGATTCCGTTTTTACAGGAACTGATATTTACATTTGCAGAGAAGAGACTGAACATCAAATAGTGTTATGCCTGCCAGGAGCAAAAATAGAGCATGTGAGGCCGACCTTAGAATGCCTTAATGTAACGAAGTATGGATCTGTTTTTATTCATGTCGGTGCAAACAATCTCATCCACAAGGACTCTGGCTGTTAATAGGGAACTTACAGCACTCTTAGACAGCATAGTTTGTACAGGTGTTAGGTCATATTTTTCACAAATCACATATAGAACAGAGACTTAGGTCACTGTGAATGAAAAATTATTTTGGGTAAATACCTACGTGTAAAAAATGTCACTTTTTAAAAAGTGGAAATGTGTAGAAGATCCGAACTTAAGTTGGGGGGGCCATGTGTGTTCAGAATAGGATGACGTGCATTTGTCAAGATCAGGAAAGAGAAATTTTGCAGTAGATATTTTGACATATTTGACTAACATGGGACAGGATTTTTGCCAGACTGAAAATTTAACAGTTCACAGATAGCAACATTTGATGCATCTCTGATGGTTGTTAATGCTAAGAGCATTAATAATAAAGTTTTTTTTTTTTATTATTGGAAAATTTACTACATTCCTACAAGATTGATGTTGTTATTGTTTGTTGTTGTTGTTGTAGTATCTTTCTGCTTTTCCCTGTTAGGGGTCGCCACAGAGGAACTCCGGTCCGCTAATGATTGGCAGTATATTTTTACGTACCGAGTTGCCAGCTCTGATGCACAGCCTTCAGCGAAGGTATGCCCATTCACGCATGTCTCCACACAGAAGACGCTTTAGCTGAGAATCGAACAGGGCAACGTCTTACTGTGAGGCGACAATGCTACCGCAGCACCACCACCGCAGTTTGTTTGTGAATCGTGGTTAAAGAACAATGACAGGAAACCAGTTCTCTCAGGGTATAAATGTTTTTACTGTAAAAGACATTCTAACAAAAAATCAGGAGGAGGTGTTATGATAGGGATTAACAATTGTTATAAGACCTGTGATTATTACATATTCAATGATAACACCAATACTAAAAATTGTGTAACTGTAACAATAAATACAACTCTGGAACATGCAACAATTGTTGGAGTGTATAGACCACCAAAGTCAAGTGCTAATGACCTAGAGGAATTAATACATTTCTTGCATGAAAAACAGGAAGGAAGAATAACAAGGGCTGGGGACTTAAATTTACCAGAAAGAAATTGGAATAATATTGATTCAACAACATTAGTAAGGAAAGAATTCACAAGTTATGTTCAGGAACAGCAATTGCTTCAGACTGTAAAAAAAAAGCCCACCAGGAAACGGAACATACTAGATATTGTTTGTGTTCCTAAAGAAAAATGCTGATATTTCATATCAGATTTTACCACCATTAATGTGCAGTGAAAATGGGGTTATAAAAGATAATTTGTTGCTAGATAATTCTCCCAAACTGAAATCTAAACCAATGCACAGAAGGTTAATTATAATTTATATGGAAGCAAAACAGTCACTATGCAAAACTAATTAGAGTAATTAGTTCAGTCGAAAAACTGAAGGCAAAATGTGGAAAGTTTTGAAAGAGAAATTGTTTGAATGAAAAAATGTTTAACATCAGGAGCTTGATGCGCAACATCAGGTGGACATATTTCCATAAGAACAGGATACATGATTATAGTGAAAGACAAAAAATATAAGAAATGGAAAAGCGGTCGAACAATAACTTTGAAAACTGAAATAAACAAACTAGACAGACAAATTAAACACAGCGTGAGACAAAATCAAGAAAAAATTGAAGGAAATGTGTTTAAAGATACTGATTACAACAAGAAACCATTTTATAAATACATAAGATGTGGAAGGAGTAAAGACAAACAAATTGATAAACTATGTGTAGATTCTAAAATATATTCTCAGATATGATAGATTATATATATATATATATATATATATATATATATATATATATATAGTTACAAAATCTTACACAAAGCAGTTTGGTTTCACAAACGGGGTGATGATTTTTCCTAGTGACAGCCAGGTAACTGCAGGTACTAAAATCAAATCGGATTATATTGAAAAAGAACTGCGCAAACTGGATCTAAACAAAGTACTGGAAATAGATGGAATTAGTAACAATGAGCTGAGAACACTTCAGCAAGAACTTACAGTACCATTATATTTATTATTCACTAGGTCATATAAATATGGGGAGGTTCCTCAAGATTGGAGACATGCACTTGTTAAACTTGTCTTTAAGGGAAAATGACTAGGACAAACCCAGAGTCATATAGACCCTTAAGTCTACTTTCATGTTGTGAAAAAATAATGGAGAAGGTAATATTGGATAAGGTATTGTCAGAGCTGGAAAGGTTGGGACTTGAAACCATATATCAGTAGGTGTATGTTGAAAATAGATCTATTACCACCTGCAACATGATGTTCTATAATAATATAATAACAGCTATGAATGAAAAATTGTGCTGTGATATAATTTATATAGATTTAACTTCAGCATTTTACAGGGTCATACACAAAATACTGTTCAATAAATTAGAACATCTAGATATTGATGTACTCTTGATAAGATGGATAGCTGCATGGCCTACAAATAGGACGTCAAGCAAATGAGACAGTTGAAATTCAAGGTTACAGTCGGGGTGTCCCACAAGGCTCTGTCCTAGGCCTGTTCTTGTTTAGATTACATCTTTCAGATCTTTTTCATCTGAGGTATTCCATAGTCTGCATGCAGATGGCTTGAAATTGGGTAAACTGATTACAAGTGTTACAGGTAGGACATGTCTGCAAAAGAACTTGACTAAACTGGCCATTTGGGCACAGGAGAATAATATGCTAATAAATACATCAAAAATTAAACATATGAGATTTGGGAGACATAAACTAAAAGGTGAATATTTAATACAGCACATAGGTTCATAGGTTCATAGGTAGATACTAGGCTATCTGCCCTAGGCCATTTATAAGCCTAGCCAGAGTGTATTTGGCTTCCGCCTCCCTATTAGATTAGCCTACTGTGCCTCTGTAAAGTAGGTCACAGAAGGTACCCTTTTAAGATTAGCTTACTGTGCCTCTGTCTAGCAGGCACACAGAAGAGATCCCAGGGTGAATTTGCGATTTCCCATCCACGCGTCCAGATTTCGCTTGAAGAGGGTCGGCAAGGGGCTATGTCTAATATGAATTGGGATTCTATTCCAGAGTGAGGGGAGCCTCTGGGAAATGAATCTGTCCCTCCAGCATGTCCTGTTTATTTTTGTGCAGAGGTTTAGGTCCCTGGAGTGTGTAACTCTAAGGGACTTGGATTTTATGAGGTGGAGCATGTCCATTAATTCTGGGTTTGACATGGCTTTGTACATCAGGCATAGATCGCCTCTGATTAGGCGCTAAGCAACTGAGTAGAGCTGGAGTTTCTTTAGTCAAGCTACATAGGACATCTGTTTGTAGTCCATGATCCTCTTGGTGAGGTACTTTTGGGGTCTCTCCAGTTGCTGCAGGTGTCGGGTAAGGTCCATCCCAAAAGGGGCATTGTATTCAATTATGGGCCTGATGAGTGACAAGTAGAGGGGCACAATGACCTCTCTTGATCTAGATGCAAACCCTTTCATGATAAGGTGGGCTATATAGAAGGTCTTTCTAACCACTTTGGCAACGTGATTATCAAAGGAGAGATTACTATCTACGTTGGTCCCCAAATCTCTAATTACTTCTTCCAGATTTCTTAATGGATTACCACCTATGTGGTAATTTGTGGGCACCTTGTTTTTCCCAAAGGGGATGACTATGCACTTTTTAGCATTTAGCTTGAGGCCGTGGCTCTGGCACCAAGCATCCATCTCTGTGAGACCCTTTTGGAGGATGGTTGTGTCAGCTGGAGATTCTATTATGGCCCCTAGTTTGCAGTCATCTGTGAACTTTGTCAGCCATAATCCCCCCATGTTAGCCTGAACCTCAGAGAAGTATATACCGAACAAGAGAGGTCCCAGAACTGAGTCCTGTGGGATGCCACTTGTAACTGGTTTGGATTCAGACATGACCCCTGCAATTCTGACCATGTGGATTCTATCTCTGAGCCAGTTTGCAACCCATCTTGTGATATAGGGGTTGATATTTAAGCTGGTAAGCTTATTTATGATGCCCGAGTGGGGTATTGTGTTGAAGGCTTTTGCGAGGTCCAGGTAGGCTGTGTGGACTACCTTGCCCTCATCTATGGCTTTGGTAACTGTTTCAAAAAAATCAACTAGGTTTAAGAGGCAAGATCTGCCCTTAACAAAGCCAAATTGGGTAGGGGCCAGTGTCTGGAGGCTCCCAATGTCTTTGTTTATGAGTTCCATGATAATATGTTCCATAGCTTTACAGACCAGACTAGTCAGGCTTATAGGGCGATAGTTTCTGGGGTCCGTTGTGGCACCACCTTTGTGGAGTGGGACCACTGTAGCTGTACACCATTCTTTGGGTACATATCCTGTAGTAAGGCTAAGTTTGAACAGTGACTTAATGTGAGGGTTCAGTTCTTCTTGGAGCTCATGTAAGACACAGCCTGGGACACCGTCCGGTCCCATAGATGCTGTGTTTTTTGCTTTGGAGAGGGCAGCTTTCACCTGTGCATCTGTGATGTCAGGGAGGTTACATTCAGTTGGGATAGGCATTTGCTCCTTTGGGGGGGAAGGGGGGGTGTCAAGGAGGTTACATTCAGTTGGGATAGGCATTTGTAGCATTTGAAACTCTGGATTCATTTAGGGAACTGGGTAGATCCAGATTTGAGTTTTTCTAATCATATCAACCAATTGGTTAATGATAGTTATTGAACTATAGGTTGCATAAAAAGATTTATAAAGTCCAGAAAATCAGAAATGACTAAGTCATTGTTTGTTACTTACATTAGACCCAAACTTGAGTTTGGAATAACAATACAGACACCGTACAAGAAAATAAGCATGAATAAACTGGAAAGAGTACAGCAGAAATATACCAAAGGCAGTTATTATGAAAGAGTAAAATGTCTGAATTTGTAGAGTGTCTTATATAGATATTTAAAAGGAGACCTTATTCAGGAATATAAGGCATTTAGAGACAACTACCTCTGGGAGTGTTTGGGGTTATCAAAAAGCAGAAGCTGATCATTAGATTACCTTTGTAGAAGATTCTGTAGGAATGCAAAGTATATTAACTGGTTGTCTGAGAGAGCAGACGATACACAGAATAGACAACCAAATTACATTACGCAATCACTGGTTTAGATATTTTTAAGAACAGCCTGGACACTTATGGAAACAGCTGTTTAGGTTATACTGACAAGCTAGAAGGGCATTAATGCCCATACTTGAAATGTTTGTATGTATGTATGTATATATGTATGCATGCATGTATGTATAAAAAACATACTTAGCACAGTTTAATGTGCATTTTGCAATTCCAGAACATGGCCTAAATATTTATTGGTAGATTCAAGATTAAATTGTTAGTACACCTAGTTTCTTTGCAATTCCCTCATGTCTTTATTATATCAAGATTTATATCTACTCAGGTCTCTTATTCATAAGGATTCTTCATCAAATAAACACAACCATTGGGATTCAGAAAGAGAGGTCAGTGATTACATGAAGTGCATACTACAGGAAAGTAGACTTCCATGAGTGTAGAAAAACCAACTCAGAGATAGCTTTAGCTGCAAGGAGGAACACCTCATTATCAGCTAATCTGCATGTCTCTTAGCTGAAACTTTATATCACTCATGTTAAAAGCACATTGAGGCAATTTTGTTCTCTGGCGGCATATTCATCACATTGGCATATGCACCATACCACTCAACTGTCCTGAAGTATGCAGGTTGTCCCTGTGATAAAGTCCACAAATAAATAACAAAGAGTTTTACCTTTTTAGTCTTAACTCAAGAATAACGCTTCAGGATGTGCAAAGTACTGGTTTATTCCATAAACAGCGCTGGGAGAATGCTTACTCAAATTTTTCAAATCAGTCTACCAGAACTAAGAAAACTGCATTATTTTGTATTTTTGCTTATCAATTTCATGCCTGCAGTGCTGTGAAGTTACATAGCTTTTAACAAATCAATGTAGTTATAAATATTTTATGCCCTCGTGTTTCTCGCTGTGAGCTTCATGTGAACACTTGACAATATGCCTTTTTAAAACATAGAACATCTGGTCTAAGAATTTATCTTTTAACCTTGTAACATTCAGTACCAGTATATACTATCTTACAGACATCATTGCAATGATTCAGTCCCCACCCTGAGAAGGCCAGAGGGTACTACATTCTGAAACCAGACTCTTTGAACATAGTATAACATTATAACATCCCTTAACTCATTCAGCACTTACTTGATTTTAATTTTCTGTCAGAACACCATAATGCAGTTGTAAAGCTCTTGAAATATAAAGCTACAACTTACGTGAAACAATATTTTGCATAATTGTGCATCTATTTTACCATTTGATTTTAACATAAACATATTATAAACATTTTATTTGACTCATCTGTGAAGAAACTGCAAGCTAATATGCATTTTGTGAAGAATAATCATGAGACTTTATATTTTTCCATAATGGTTATCCCCATTTGACACTATCAGTGTCACACAACACACACAATTATATTTTAATTCTTGTTAACTTAATAAAATATGCTTCAGCATCATAGTATTCATCATTTACACTGACTGAATTTTCATTTACCTTAAGTTCATTATCAAATACTTTTATAAGTGGCATTTCACATACATGTGAGTTTAAGCATTTTGTAATTACAGTCTTTAGAACAGGAAATATTAACAGAACTAAAATATTAAAACAACTAAAAGAATAATACCAATTATTGTAATGATACCTTGTAATATACTAGTTCCCAGATTACCAAATACACTGCCCAACCATCCAAGAAGTGTCCACTGTTTAGATGTGCTGTCCAGGTCCTTGGCCCTCTGTTGCATAAAACTGGCCAACTTTTCTTGTTCACTAATATAAGAACAACAACGACTTCCTATGAGGGCACATTACCCCCTTTTGGCAGCAAGCATTATGTCAAGTGCCAGATGATTCTGTAATACCACAGTTCAAATTTCAATCGTTTCTCGATTTGCCATCCTCATATGACATGAAGTGTGGTTTGCTACCTCCTAAAGAATTTTAGCAAGCATGGTGATTTTGAACATTGTCCTTTGCGCTCCATACCCAGGGGTAAAGACTGAAAATACTTGCCCTTCCCAGTGAATTGCCCATTTATTTCTCAGTCAGACTGCTGGAGGGTTCACAAAATGTTGAATAGTGAGAATAAAATAGACCACAAAACAGCATCCAGACCAGTTTGTAGGCTACCAAGGGTAGGCACAATCATCGAAAATGTAGTAACAATCCTCTATCATGCCCATGCCATTCCCCAGTCATAGCTTTCTAAGTATAAAGAGTTTAATAAATTTTCATGTCTAGTGTCATTGCATTTGCTGATTCCCACTGGTACAGTTCCAGTTCTGGTATAGCATATGTCTCCATGATTTGTGGTTGCAAGCTGAAGAGATACAACCTTTGAAAAGTTAGTCACATTACGCCAAGTTAGATTAGTGTTACTAAAATCCTTTTCAAATGTCACCAGTGATGCAGGGATTGGAATCATGGGAATCCCCACCTTAGAATGATGAAGTATGTGTGAATACACCAAACAGTTTGTCACATTTAAGTCCACGGTATATTGCCAAAGAATCAAAAATAAACCATTTTCTCTCAACCAGTTTATAAAAGGAAACAGCAACAAAAACAAAGCAAAGTACCTGCTGTTACTGGATTCATCATGGACTTCTGTCTGAGATGATTTTATCCTTCACTGGGCAAATGATTTGTCCTTTGCACTTTGACCTTTGTTCATTGGCAAAAACGATTCATCTGGAGATTTCATAAAACAAGTCTTTTTTGGATTCAAATGGTTCTTTCTTTGCAAAATTTTAACATAAACCCAATCACCAGGTTACAGTTGGTGACAGGGCTGGTCATTAGGTTAAGGAAGAGCTTTTGTTACAGTTTTGTGATACTGCTGCAAGAATTGAATAAGTTTTGTGCAGTAAGATAACACAACATTATTAGTTCACGTTAATCCTTCATTTGACACAGGGGGAGTAGCTGGAAGGGCCATGAGTCTCCCCATTAATACCTCATTGGGGCTCAATTTCCTTGTAGAATTTAATGTGGTCCTCATACTCCTTAGTGCTAAGGGAAGTGCCTCTGGCCATTTAAAGTCTGTTTTTAGCACAAATCTTTGAAATCTTATTTTTAAGAGTCCTATTAACCCTCTCTACTAATCCAGTTGACTGTGGATGGTTGGGGCAGTGATGACTCAACTTAGTATTAAAATTTTTAAAGTGGGTTCCCTGGTCACTATTGATAGTGCAAGGTACACCAAATCTAAATATTATTTTTTATTAACAACTGTTGAAGAAGCCGCTTTGTGTCCTGGGTAAGCTTCCACCTATGCAGAAAGCATACAAACCACCACCAGCACATATTATAAATTATGAACTCTTGGCATCTGGATAAAGTCCAGCTGCACATTAACAAAAGGTACCCAAGGTGGTGGCAAGCATGCAGCCCTAATGTTTGCATTTTTAATAACATTATGCTCAAAGCATACAGCACAGTTATTCACATACTGAAGTATCAAAGAAGAGACATTAGAGACACACCAACTTTGAGTAATTTCATTAAATACAGCTGTCTTAGCTGCATGGGCTGGTAAATTATATGCCCTTGACAGGTGAGGTAACAAGGAGGCAGGCATCACCAGTCGGCCGTCCAGATGTTGCCATAACTCATCTGTGGATTTACTGCATCTGTCTTTAAGTCACCTCTGAACCTTTCCCTGTTTTGCGTCAGTTTGGAAAGCTGATACTCTTTTAAGATCAAACACATCATTACTGTTAGAGTCTTGCAATAACATCATATGAAGATTTGCACAAAGTCCTTCTACAACTTGCTTAGCTACTTGATTTGCCAAATTATTTTCCTTTGAAGCAGTATCTATACCCCTTTGATGGTAACTACATTTAACTATTGCTAATTCTTTAGGTAACAAAAGAGACTCTAATTTTTGTTGAAACAAACATTATTACTGGTGCAGAACAAACATTATTATTACTGGTGCAGAACAAACATTATTATTACTGGTGCAGAACAAACATTATTACTGGTGCAGAACAAACATTATTATTACTGGTGCAGAACAAACATTATTACTGGTGCAGAACAAACATTATTACTGGTGCAGAACAAACATTATTACTGGTGCAGAACAAACTATTATTACTGGTGCAGAACAAACATTATTACTGGTGCAGAACAAACATTATTACTGGTGCAGGCAGATATTCTTACAACCACATTTTAATTTTGATCTCTTTCACATGAACCATTCATAAGTAGGTCCGGTTCAGTTTCAGGTAAAGGAATGCAGTGCCTTTAAGTCATTTCTAGGAGAAAACAGATAATTAGTGTCACATGCACACAACCATGCTCTTCACCATCCTCAGCAGTAGATAACAAAGATGCAGGATTTAGAACAGGACAGCGAGTGAGAGAAACAGATGGATCAGAAAGAACTGTAAGTTCAAATTTAGTTAGACATGCAGTTGAGAGGGGATGAGTTTTCATTTTAAGATGATACAGAATGAGGGATGGCTACTGTAAGATCATGCCTGAGCACCGGCATTTGCACAAGAAAACACGGCGGGAATCCCTTTGCAACAGAATCAAGTGCTGTACTATAATAAGCTAATGGACGATAGTTGTCCCCATGTTTCTGTGCAAGCACTCCCTGGGCAAATCCATTTCTTTCATGACAAAATAAAATGAAAGTCTTTTCATAATCCAGTAACCCTAAAGCTGGGGAACTAGCTAAAGCTTGCTTTAAATTCTGAAATGCATTTCCTCTTCACTATTCCAAGGGAGGGGCTCTAGTGTATCAGTGTATCTTGTTTTAAAAGATTTGTCAAAGGTTTAGCAATTTCTGCATAATTAGAAACACACTGTCTGCAAAGTTTTGTCATACCTAAGAAAGATCTAAGCTGATGCTGAGTAATCAGATGTGGGGCTTTAGCTATTGCCTCAATACGAGATGGTAACATCTGCCTGCTACTCTGAAATGTCAAATGACCCAGATAAATGTAATTGAGGTGACCATAGCTGTAATTTTTCTCTTGACACCTTGTGACTTTTTTCTGCAAGGATAGTTAAAAGATGTAGGGTATTCTGCTAACACTGCTGAAAAGAATCAGATGCTATCAGTAAATCATCTACATATTGCTCTAACACAGACCCACCTGGAAATGTCACATCTTCCAAATACTTTTTTAGAACTTGAGAAAATAATGAAGGAGATTCAGTGTACCCTTGTGGCAACTATGTCCATGTATACTGCTGTCCCTTATAAAGAAAAGCAAACAAAAACTGACTTTCAGGGTGGATAAGTATAGAAAAGAATGCTGAACACAGATTATCACAGAAAGAAATATTTTGCTGTAGGTGATATGTAACTCAGTATTGTTGCTGGATTTGGAAATGGAGGAAAAATTGGCAATACTGCATGGCTTACAGCCCTCAAATCTTGCACATACCTGTAAGTACTGTCCCTGGCTTTTTTCGCAGGGAGAATAGAATAATTACAAGGGCTTTTAGCTGGCAAAATTATTCCTTGTTGTATCAAGGACTGAATTACAGGTTTGATTCCCCGCTCTGCTTCTGGTTTCAGTGGATACTGAATAACTCTAGGGAGAGATTTTGATGGATTCAGTTTTATTTTTACTGGGTCTGCACATTTTAACATACCTACTTCATTAGCATGTTTAGCCCGTAAGTTAGCAGGTACCTGCTGCAGCAGTTTTTCAACTGTCTGTATGCATTCAACAGGATGTTCCTCAGCTTTTGCTAAAACTGCCAATACTCCCCCCCCCCCTTGATTCTGTTGGAACATCCAAATACACGCCTTCTGGTGTACAGTAGATAGTACAAACCAGTTTGTATAACAGGTTTCTCCCTAGCAAATTTACTGGTGTAGTAGTATTCAAAAGGAAAGAATGCCTTTCATCAACTGGTCCTAAAGAAATGGGTATAGGTTTTCAAACAGGATACATAACAGTAGCAATTGTTATTCAAATTGTCTTTACTTTATGTTTTGATACTGTTATCTGACTGTTTGAGGTAGCTTTTAATAAGACCTAGTGACTCCAGAGTCCACCAGGAAAGGAATTTTCTTTGAATTTATTTTTACCTTAACATAGGGTCTCTTTGATCTATTAACAGCAAAAGATCAAGACTTACTTCTGTTTTATTATTCTGACATAGTCAGGATGGTGATTTTCAGCACTTGGTAAGGACACTAAGTCTTTTTTCTGCCAGTCTATAAACACTTGCTTTATTTGATTTTGTACAGGGGCTTGCAGACCCTGCATAAAAGCAGCTGCAATAGCTAGCTTAGCTTGTTTCTCTGGATCTGCTTTAAGATGACTCAATTAATTTGTAGGGGATTTCCCTTTATTTTGCTTACATGCCTGTACCTTAGACCAATCTGTTCTTACTTGACATGCTTCTGTAATGTTATTTAACAATGCTCTCCTTTTGTCTATTAGTGCATTCAATGTGAAAGTAAAATCTGTTATTTCAGCCTTCTCAAGTAGCTGTTTTCTTATTTCATCTGAAGTAACTACTCAAAGCAGCTGGTTTAAATCTGTCAAAGTAGGGTTGTAACATTCTACTATAGTTTTTAACTTCTCATTAAATCTTAATGGATCTTCTCTAATATTTGGAAAACTTTTAAATATAGTACGCAAATCAGAAGGGGTCCAAGGGTGATGAACAAGCTCTCTATTATTAGCCCACAAAATTTCTCTAAGAGGTGCCAAAAGACCCTCTCCAGAGATAATAACCTCTTGTCCTTCCCTATCATATGAGCGCGTGCAATGAACTACAGGGGTGTCAAATACTAGTGCTGCTGTTGGAGAGGAAGAAGCTTGTCGAAAATGACAGGAGGAAAAAGAAGAAACCTCCTTGACTGCTGATGCCTGTTATGAAGATGAGGGTTGAACAGGGGGACTAGGCTGAGATGTAACTGTGCCACGCTGATCTGGTGTCTAATGGACAGTTGTCCAAAATGCAGGGGGGATGAGAAATAGCAGAATCTTGAACAGGAGCCACCCGTACCGGTACATATGGGAGTGGGGGGTGCAGTAGCTACTGGAGGATTATCATGCTCTTCAGAAGTATATGCTTTTTGGCTATTCCCAGTTTCTTCCAATCCTGCCAAGACAGGATAAAAGGTTCCCTTTTTACTGGTCTGAACTGCCTTCTTAACCTCTTTTACATGTTGTAGCAACTTCTTATTAGCATCCTGTAATCCCCTTAATGATGATTCCTTTTCCCTTTTAAGAGCTTTAGTATAATAAGAATAAAATACTGCCCATTATTTTCCACTTACCTTGTTTTTTTATTTTTTTTACCAATATACCATTCAAATTCTTAAATTTATTCAAAATACTTCACCAGAGAATTTTTAGTAAACTGAAGCCACCAATTCAAATGCTTACAACTTTCTTTTCCCTAATTGTGATGCATAAAATATGAAGGTATTCTTTTTACACGGATTTGATCCTGCTTGCTTAACTTTGCTCCCATTTTCCCTATTATGACTTACCTTGATTTAACCTTAACTTTAACATTTTTTCCCTCTCTTTCTCTCTCTCTCTCTCTCTCATTGTTCACTCGTACATTAACACAAAACATCTCTCATGCCTCTTACCTTTTGGTTTTCAGGGTATTGCCCTCATCACGAGATGCCTCCTTGTGTTAATTTTTCCTTTTTGTTGTATGCACATACACATTAATAAACGTTTTATTATTTTCTGTGTGGTTCTCCCATTATTACATATACCTAACAAGCAAATTCCTGTGGTGTCATACCACTATTAGTTTACATATACTTAAGCAAACTCAGGAATTCAGCAAAACAGTTATTCACTCATTCCACTTTTTTAACTACAATTATCTAAAAGAGAGGAAAAAAACATTTTCCACAAATCCATTTTCACAATTTTCAGTCTAGTGTGCTTGCACATCCTGAATCAAGTATCCGAATCTCAGACTATTCCATACAAAACAGTGTGGAATTCAAAGAAGAAACTTTCTCTGGTGGGCCCTTTTAATTTATTTCACACTGCCCTGCAGCAATACCAAAGTTCAGATCTGAGTCATGGCACCAAATGATAAAGAGCACAAATAAGTGACAAAGAGTTTTACCTTTTTAGTTTTGAGTCAAGAATAACACTTTAGGGTGTACAAAGTGCTGATTTATTCCATAAACTGTGCTGGGAGACTGACAATATGCCTTTTTAAAACATAGACTATCTGGTCTAAGAATTGTATCTTTTGACCATGTTATATTCAATACCTGTACATACTATCTTACAGACATTCTTGCAGTGATTCCTCCCCCAGCCTGAGAAGGCCAGATCATACTGTATTAACATCCTGAAACCAGACTATTTAACATAGTATAACATCATGACATCCTTTAACTCTGTCAACACTTACTTTGCCTTCAACTATTCGTCAGTACACCATAACTTGCTAATAAAGAGAATGCAGTTGTAGGGCACTTGTAATATAAAGCTATAACTTATGTGAAACTAAATTTTGTATAATCATGCATCTATTTTACCTTTTGATTTTAACATAAACATAAACATTTTATTTGACTCATTTGTAACAAAACTGCAAGTTAATATGCATTTTGTGAAGAATAATGATGACAACACATTTTTCCATAACACCTGGTGCTGTCTAATGCATTTGCTTACCCCCCTATAATATGTTATACTTTGCAGTAAGCACTGAGGATGACAGTCAGTCATTAATCCCAGACCTTACAGTCCCATACTTCCTATAGTTTAGAAAATGCATGTTGATGGAAAACTTGTTTTTCTTTTAACTTACTAAGTGAAGTCAAGTAATATTTTAAAATTGTCCCTGATTGTGGACATTATTTTTGACTTTGTATGGAAGTCTTGAGCAAAGATGCTGAGGGGTGTAACAGGCAGCACTAAACCCATAAACACAAGCACACATACACGCATTCAGACATTCAGTCACACACAAAGACACAGCTACACACACACACACTCACAAACATACACATTCAGACATTCACACACATACACACACACACACACACACACACACACACACACACACACACACATGTATACACACACACATACACACACACATATCCACAGTCTCCATCCTCTACCTAAATGTACTGTGACCACCAAGGCAGAAACACACACACACACATGCGCGCATGCACACACACACATACACACACACACACACACACACACACACACACACACATACACACACACACACACACACACACACACTCACGCACACACATCACCCCTTTGTCTCCACTAAACATTGCTGCACTTACTTGTACCACAGCACCAATGAGCAATTCTTTAAAGCCCTTCAGCTGCATAAATATGGGCATTTCCAAGGGAGACCCCATGGCTAGTTAGCATTAGCTACTCCTTCCAGACTGCTTCAGTACCCATTACCATGGCTGGTAGGGCTGCCACCTGTGGTGATTCTTCCACTTGAGGAAAATTACTGCAGTAGTCTCTGAATCAGAAAGCGTAGTCATGAGGACACTTGTTGAGCATACCATTCACTCCAACCCTTTCAGGAATGTTCCTAGTTTCTTTTGCAATGATGCAGAAAAACACAATGAGGTATAAAGGGTTCTGAATGTATTGTTCTCTAACATCCATTTTCCAAAAGTCATGAGTCAATGCCCTTTAAAACTGCTTGCCTGTTTTTGTCCTGAGGTTATAATTATTGTACTGGCATCTTCCTTTGTTTTCAAGAAATTCAGCCTTTCTGGAATATATTTGTATAGTACAGTTAAAGGCTTGAGCTGACATGATGCACTGCATCTAGAACATTCTGTTAAGATTCAGCAAGTGCAGGAAAATTATGTTCCTTAAGATAACAGCATCACAAAGCTTTCACAAAGTCTATTCAAAAACGTTATTTACGAGGCGTTTTATTTAAAGCTGTCATTTGCTTTAATTATTTAAAAATGTGCAATACAAAGTAAATTCCCAAATGATACTCTAGTCCTGCAATTTTATATCAGCATATATAAAATGTCTGTTTCATTAATAAGAGTTCCATTCAAGCTTCATTTAAAATATGCACAGTTTCAAGCCAGTCATCATAATTAGCTATAGCCAAGCAAACCTCATCCTCTTCACCCCCAGTACATTGCTAACATCTTCTTGCAGTTGTCTCATTATATTGTTTTTGTTTATTTTTTGTTTTTGTTTGCTTGTTTGTTTATTTATATAACTTCTGCATGATGCCTTTCAATGGGCATGGTCTTCATTATTATAACAGTTAAGCCATGCACAGTCACTCTTTTAGTGAGCTGTTTTTTACACCTAAAATAAATCTAAATGCAGTTTAAAAGTACTGCAAGCATGTCTCATCTGCAGATTGTCTCTTTTAAATAGCATATTCCCTCAGATTTAATGAGGATTCTGTGTCACCTTAGTGTTCAGAAAACCATGTCTGGTACATTCATTTTGACTTGCAGTTTCTATTTAATTGAACTAAGCATTTAGCAAATAGTTTTCTTTTAGTGAAAAATAACTGTTTTTGTTGATTTCCTGACTTTACACAAACAGGCAATGAAACAGAAAAGTCATTATTAACAACACATTATATTCTACCTAAATAGTTTCCTTTCTATAAGGAAACATTCAACATTATTAAAATAATAATGAATTTAATATTAAAACAAGTAAATAACTTTTAATTAAATAATGTCCTCCTTTAGACTGATTTAGAATACATCCCTTCCATGTCCCACTTATGCAACATCTATAACTATATTTCTAACTGCATTCCAACTTACAGTATAGAGGATCGTGATTGGGTCTATGATCATAAGTGCATTATTCTAGGTTTCAAATGTGGATGCCAAGAAATTCACCTCAAGAGTGAAGCTTGAAATAACAGGAAATGTTATTGAGAGACTAAAGGCTGGATTCATAACGATTACCACAAAGTGTATGCTATTTGTACACTTTCTAAATTAAAAACAGTCCTACCACAATGATTCTGCTGTTTATTTAGTCAGAAAGGTTGCACTAATCCATGATGAACTGTTTAAACACAGCAATTAGTCATTAAGAGACTTTATAAAACAAATGTGGTATTTGAATTAAGTCTATAACAAACCAGTCTGTTCTCAATCACTAACACTCATGTATCAGTCTTACAAGAAATATAATTTTTGATTCATGCAAATGGTCTTATTATACATAATATTAAATATAACATATCTACCACTATAGCATTGGCATATTGTCTTAACCATTTTCAAATAAAATCCCCACTTAAAGTTATTAACAATATATATGTGCTTTTATATAAATTGAGAAAAGAAAATCGGGGAGGGAAAATGATTGTTAAAGGTAGTGTGCATTTTAAACAGACTGTCCCTGGGATTCATTAAGGCCTACACTAAGTGTACACCATTCTGAGTGAACAGCCAATGCAAGCATAACTCATACCTTCTTCTTCCTAATTTTAGTTTTCCTACCGATTTTCTTGCAGCCCTAAATATCAAAGCATATTCATAAATGTCACCACAAAGTGTAGACTACATGTGCACTTAGTGTAATATTCCTGAGTGACTAGAAAGCACAAACAATGTGGTAGGAATATGCTAGAATACAAATTGTGTACACTTAGTGTAGATGTTAGTGAATCTGGTCTTTTATCTACTGTGATAATCTGTTGCTAAGTTCTGGCAAGAGTATGTGAACAGAATGAACCTGGTCTATGCAGCTGCTAGTGCTTTTCAGTTTATGTTTATTATCACCATGGATGGTTTCTGTAGGTCATTATATGCTGTCATGAGCTGGACCCCACTTATTTCTGGTATCTGCTTTGAATTGCTTCACCACTGAAGGGCTAGACAAGAATTTTTCAAATTAATTAACCATTCCAAGTGCGTAAGTCCTAATCTCATCTTTGCTTATTCACATCTCAAAAGTCCTAGACTTTGGACTTCCCAAAATGTCTTTCCTTTCTTTTCTTTCTTTCTTTCTTTCTCTCTTTCTTTCTTTATTTATTTTCAGATCATTATCCTATACAGACTGTAACACTATTCAAGGCACTGCTTTTGTGTAGCCTTAAAACAGCTCACTGTCATTCAAAGCAACTATACTTTCATATCCTTTCAACATCATACGTCACTTCACTAAATGTTAAACATCTCAGCAGTGGCTGTGATTCCAAAAAGGAGATTCTGAAAATAAAACTGTCCCACTGAAGTGATGACGGTCATTAACCTTCTGCACTGGAACCAAAGAGCATCTGTTACCCATCAGTCATTTTATATCATGCATAATTGTACATTTTTCTTTTAAATACAGCTTAATTTCACATTTTTGAACATTGTTACTCCTAAAAAGCAATACTAGCTTTCTTTCTGGCAGCATGCTAAAGTAATTAACTGCATACACCTGTCTATTTTTATTCTTGGATTTGCTCTTATTTTTGCTGTAGTCTCTTTATTTTCTAGTTCCTTCTCATACACTTCCTGTGGCTGCTGCATAGTTAACAAGCTGCCTGGAAATGCTAGCCTTAACAGTTTTGTCACCATCCTGCCGACACATGGTTTTACAAGTCTCAAGCATTGCACCTCTTGTTTTTGCAGCACCATCATCTACAATCATTTATTTCTGCAAGTCTTTGCCATCCAAACACATTGTTTCTCCACCATTTCACTCCATAAAATAGTAATATCATCTTTAAGCTGCCCGGCATTCCATTAGTTCACTGATTGTAATGTATTCCTTGCCACCTTCAGTAGATTACCCTTCAACAGCATACACCAGTTGAGTTTTTAAATTAAAACCTCATTCTTTCTCCATACTCAATATCAGTCATTAACAATATTAAGAAAAAAAGACAAGGGTGGAAAAACAGCCAACAGACCGATACCGTAATAAACCATTAAAAAAGAAATACTTATGAAATCTTAGTCATTCAGATGAATACACTTAATTATTAAAAGTTTTTTCATGCTTGACATTTTGATGGAGTATTTGTTTTTGCTCACAATAGTTTACTGTCCTAGAAGCCTCCATTCTTTAAAAGAGTGGAGGAACTCCTCAAGTGTCCAAGCCAAACTTCTACCAGTCAGTGTAAATACCATCACATGTCTCCCTTAAAAATAAGCAATAGACCTAGTGGGACTAATCCAGTCAATAAAATTAAAAAATAAGTAAATGAATAAAGCACTGTGCATGAAGAATTACTTACACCTGTGGGCAGAAAAAAATGGATGCTCACCAATTAAGCAATATAGTGAGGTTTGTGCACTTTTCAGCATTCTTCAGTATTTCTTCAAATTAAAAAAATCTTTTAAGTCAGTTCCCCCTTTCTATTTGTTTATGTTCAAGGAAGAGGGTGTAAGTGTGTGTGTATGTATTTACATATGTGTGTGTGTTTGCATGTGCACTGGTGCATACATGCACGTGTATATGTGAAGTCTGGTGTTAAATTTATGACAACAAGTTTTGTAATGAGCAGTAAAGCCCTACTGAGAAGCATCTATTATAGTATATAAAACAGTTTTTATTTGTGTCCAGTAACATGGTATTTGGAATAAAGATGTACCAGTCTTTTATTTAAGCAAGAAATATCTTTATTGAATAATCACTTATGACAGAGGCAATCATACACGTATATAAATGAAAACAAACCATATTGACATATTTTGGCTTCAAACATTGTAAATCACTTATAATCTTCTATACAGTCATTGTCAGTCAAACATTACATAGTTCATTCAGTTCCTGACTTCCCCTAAACCTCATTCTTCCCACCAAAACATTACTCTGCATCTATTGTTCCCACAAGTCCCATTTTTTTCTATGTAATTTGCTCTGACCCTTTTCTAAAGATCCCACTTCCAGTTCCTTTATCTCTATTACTATATTCCCTACTTCTGGTATGGATGGTTTAGACTTTGATTAAAATTTTCTTGCAATTACTTTTTTGGCTGCCACCAGAATTAAACTCAGCAAGGCTTCAGTATGTCCAGGCAATTCCAATTCTGTATCACAGCTCAAAAAATGATTTCCTTAGTTAAACCAATTTGCTCACCCAGTATTTCTAACAGAGTAGTCTGCAGGGAATTTTTTAAAGTCTGCCACCTCATTACACTCCCAAAAATATTATTTATTCATTATTATTTTATTTCCAGTTGGTTTACCAGGATGGTCCATTGGGCCAAGAAGAGCCTGTTTTCAATGGAATCCTGGGGAGAAAAGCTTCATACAGACAATATTCATGAACAATAGATTGTAAGTTACATAGTAGAACACATATAAAAACATGGCATTTAGAGATACAGTTAATGTAAATCCAAAATGACGTATAAAACATCAACAAAGTAAGTATATAATATAAGTAAGTCTTTACAAATATTTACAAATATATCTGTTCCTGTTATAAAGACAGCTGGACAATGAGCACTAGGGGTACCTCTGGTGTTAGTGGGGATGTGAGATGGGGGAGAAATTGATTGAGAGAAGAGAGAAGGGAGCCAAAAGGGGAGGGGTGAGGAAGGTAAGAAGCAAAGATGTTATGTGGGATGGGAGCAGGAGCATTCCCAGCAAGATTTTTTGATGTGAGTGGTGTATGGTTTTGAAGGTAGAGTGATTTGTGGTGGTACGGATATGTGGTGGTAGGGAGGTCCAAGGCATGCTAGGGCAAAGGACAAAAGGTTTTTGCCTGGAGGGTGGGCTGGTTTGTGCAGTTCAGTCAGGTTCTGGTTGTTGGATCTTAAGAGTCTTTCTAGAAGGTGCATTTTAAAGGTAGAGGAAAGGGAGGGGCAGAGGGAGGGAATGAAGATGGGTTTATGAGCTTGGATAAGTTGAATGTAGGTGAGATAGTTTGGTAACTCTAATAAATGTAGTTTATGGAGGGCATTACAGTGATGAGTTGAAGATTTGTATCCTGAGGTGAATTTGGAAATTTTATTGTAACAGCATGAGAGTTTTGTCTTAAGAGTGGATTGTAGGTTAGTGAGGAGTGGGGTACCATATAACAGAGAAGGGATGAGGTATGTGGTAGGGAGAATGAATTTCATAGAGGGTGTGCGATAGGGATTAGGGCGGCAGAGCATGCCAAGTTTCTGATGTTTTTTTTTTTTTTAATATTTATATGTAGGTGTGAGTTGAACTTAAGTTGGTCATCAATCAAGACACCTAGAAGTTTAGCTTCAGAAACTAATTTGAGAGATGTATTGCACCGGCTGGTAATGGAGAAGGAGTTTTTGTCTATGGTTGTTGATTTAGATGGGGTGGAGTGCTAGGTGGCTGTCTAACATCCATTGTTCTGTGGTGTTGAAGGCATCTTGGGTCAATTTGATACAGATGGGGATGGAAGTGGCAGAACAGATGATAGTTGAATTGTCTGCATATTGGATGAGTTTTGCATTAGGGACTGAATGGAGAAAGTCATTTATGAAAATATTGAAAAGGAGGGGACCTAGTATGGAGCCCTGTGGTACACCAATTTGGATATTGAGGAATGGCGAGGTGGCTTTTTCCATTTTATTGCTTGTTGCCTATGGGAAAGGTAACTAGTAAAGCAGGTAAGAGAGGAGAGGGATAAATTAGAGAGCTTAGTTAGTAGAAGTTTGTGAGAGATTGTGTTGAAGGCCTTTGAGAGATCTAGGAGTAGAATAGAAATGATACAGCCAGAGTCATGGGCTTTATTAATAGTTTGGAGGAAGGAGAGGAGAGTGGTGGTGGTTCTGTGGCCAGGTCTAAATCCATTTTGTGTGGGGGTTAGTAGGTGATTGTCAATGAGATAGGGTAGAAGATGTAGATGAATATATTTTTCAAGAAGTTTAGAGATGGGGATAGGATGTCGATAGGTCAAAAATTTGGAATACTGTTATTGTTACCACCTTTGTGAAGGGAATAATAAAGGCCTTTTTCCAAAGTTCGGGTATGTGGCCTTCTTGAATTGATCTATTTATTAGAATGCAAATGGGGAAGGTGATGGCATCTACAGCAATCTTTAGAAAGTAGGAAGGAATGTTGTCGGGAACATTGGAACATGGTTTTAGTTTGTGCAGGAGTTTTTTTATAGTAGTCAAGGGGATGGGTTTTATAGAGAAAGGAGGGGATTCAGGGGTGAGGGTTCTTGAGGAAGAAGGGGAAGGGGATGGTGGAGGAGAGGATGTAGGTTTATTAGTGAAGGATGATGTTAATTTGGTTATGGATTCGATAAAGAAAGAGTTAAATTGAGTGGCTAAAGCTATGTCAGAGGCATTTGGATCGGGGCAGGGATTTTCTTATTTGCTGGGATTGAGTAGGGAGGAGATATTGTTCCGGATTTTTTTAGGATTTGTTTTATAACTAGATTGGAGTATGGAGATGTAAGCTTTGCGGTCTGCTATAATCAGCGTTTTGATTTTGTTCCAAAGTGTTTTGTATTCATTAAGAGTGGTAGAAGTTTAATTTTTTTGGTTGATTTTCCAAGCTTTGTCTCGGAGGTGCATGGAGGCTACTGTATTCTTAATTAACCAAGGGGAAGTTTTACTTTTAATTCTCTTTGTTTGCAAAGGGGCAAAGGTATCTACAAGGTTTATAAATATTGTGTTGAAGTAAGAGATAGCATTTTCCAAGGGGAGAGTTTTTAGAGGGTTCCAGTTTGTGGCTTTTAGTTTGAGAAGGATTGGGATCGAAATTTTTCAGGGAATGTATGATTAAATAGTTATGTGATAGTTGTATGGGGGAGAAAAGGTGTTGGGCGAAAGTGGGGAGGTGATCACTAAGTGGATTTGGAAGAGTACCACTATCAGAGATATAATGAGGGTGAGAGACTAAGATCCAATCTAGGGTGCTATCAAAGGAGTAGTCTCTAGAGGGTCTAGTTGTGGATTTGATTAGCTGAGTGAAATTATAGAGATTTATATTTATGGAGTTTGTTGGGGCTTGAACAAATGTCCAATTTATGTTCATGTTGCCTAGAATTATGGTCTCATTGTTGATGTTTGCGGAGAACCAGGAGAGTATATCTTCAAGTACTGGGATATTATCTCCAGGAGGAATGTAGATGGAGGCTATACATATGGTTTTGTGTTTTTTTTATTTGTAGAATAGCTAGAATTAATTCAGCATTACTGGAATTGGGGAATAGCTTTAATATATGGAGTAACTGTCAGGGAGGATGAAAAGAGAAGGGCCATACCTCCACCTTTTTTGTGAGTTCTGTCTTTTCTAATAATAGAATAGTTAGGGGGGATTATTTCAGAATCCTTTATGTGGGATTTTAACCAAGTTTCAGGGATGGACAAGATATCTGGTTGATTAGAGAGAAGCCAGGCATGGAGATTGGGGATTTTATTAGCTATACTTTGTGCATTCACTCAAGTGAATAGAATGGACCTTGCTGTAGAGGGAGGGATGGATGGGCCTGGGTTAGGGTGTATGTCACCAGAGAGAAGAATTGTAAGTTGGTGAACAAAGAAAGTGAGGAATTTGGATTGTTTAGTGTCAGATTTGAGTGATAAGAGATTTGTGGAGGTAGAAATTATTCGAATAGGAATAGAGTATTTGAAGGTGGAAGGAAGTTTGTAGGGAGGAAGGAGACTGTTATTTAAGGGATACAGATGGGGGATATGAAGACAAGTGTGTGGGAGAAGTGTGTTTGTTATATAGTAAGTAGGGGAGTGATTGCAAATAAGAGGGTGGGTGACATAAGTGATGTAGGATAAGGTAAGAAAAAGAAGTCTTTGGGTTGTGTAGAAGGTGGCTTTAGCAAACATAATGGGTTTAAAGGTTAGCTATGGGAAAGTGTTAGTTGAGTAGATAGTAGAATAGGCTATAATAAGAAAAGAGAAGGTAAATGAAGTAATGGAGTAGCCAATGGTCTGGTTTGTACTAGATTTTATAAGATGAGTGAGGTGGTTAGACTATAATAGGTGGGATGGGTTATAAGAAATTATAATGGGTGGAGTGTGTTAACTTTAATTGGATAATGGGAGAGTGGGTGTGGTTATTAGAGTATAAGTTTAGAGGTAGTGGGAGTGGGTGGGATTTGGGGGTAGGGTAGGTGAGCAGAGTGAGCCCACAGGGTGAACGGCGTGGGTAGAACCAAGGAGAAGGAGATTGCCAGCAAAAAGCAATCAGTTGGATAAAGAACTAACTCAGGTGAGGAGACCCAAGGATAAGGCACTATTGCACTGTATAGATGTATCAAAAAGCTAAGAAAATTTACTGGGGTAGGTACTGAAATTAGGCAGTGTAAATTAAATCTAATAAGCTTTAGAAATGTTAACACTTTTAAGTATGTTTGTTAAAATATGATGGACAGTGGAGAAATCCGAATTCAGTAATTACAGGAATGGGCTGAGAGAGTAAGAAGGGGCCTGGGGAGTAAAGAGGGGACTGAGGCTGAGGTAGACTGCTAGCAAGTGTACACTGAATTAATTGTACAGCAATAAAACAGCAGTGAGACACATTTCCCACGTTTCCCAAGTAAAAGTACATACACATTGTAGAGGTTCTTTGTGAGGAGGCTGAATGGTTGTGTAAAATACTGTACAATCCCTTAAGTAGTTTTTTCAAGGGAAGCCAGGATATTTTGTACAACAATGGAGGACACCTGGGATAGGACAGATGCAGCAGTAGTGAGCTTAAGGGAGAGGAAACAAATAAAATTAGTAAAGGTGATAGTGTGTTTTATTCATAATATGGGGAGAAAGTCTAAGTGAGGTATGTTCACAATTAACTATTTCTTACCTATCACACTTCCAATATTTGCAATCTACCTGAAGAAAATTTTTTTGGAATCTGCTTGGAGTATAAAAATACCCACGCAAACATTTCCAGGCAAAGATCCTAAATCTTTGAGACTGTTTTGCATATTTGGGACCCAAACATATATCCTCCCAATATTTCTCTGTAAATTGCTTAACCAGTCTTTCTTCCCAATCCTTTCTAACCTCGCCTGATTGATTTCTAGAGTTATCATACAATATTCTATATGCCTACTAATTATCCCTTTTTTAACAGCAGCTTCTGTTCTAGATTCTACTACAGACACTACCAGTGCTGGCCTTTCACTTAGGATCGTCCAATTCCTTTATTTTTGCCTATACTCTTATACCAATCCTTGATAGGGAAGGCAATCTCTTAGCCTGCTGTCAAAATGAATTCTTGGCCTCTTCCCATTCAATTACCTTTTCTCTCTAATTATTTTTTATTCATTTATTCAACATTTGTTTATCAGGAAAGTTCAACTTAGAACGAGCCAATTTTCAGGGGAGACCCGGGGAGAAGCGCTCCAGATGCATGTCTTTGTATTTGCTCTCAAGACCTTGGTTCCTTTGCCAGCTTTTTCCAGTAAATTTCAAACCCCTCTTGCCTATTCTCTGCACCCCTAATTGCAGTCATCCCTATCAGCAGGATCGCTTTTCTACATTCCCTTGTTGGCTTAGTTCTTAGAATACCTTCTGCTAATTTATGAATATAATATTGTTTTTCCCTTTTAATTTCTCCAATTCTTTTGAGTTTCTAACACCATGATGGGAATGGACCCCATTTCTACGTCAAAGTACGATTAAAGTTCATGAAATTAGTATTGTTTCAATCTTTGATGTCAGCCAGAAGTGCACTTCACAGGATCCACAATGTGCCCAGTAATGACTCCTTCTGTGATTCGTATGGGGTTACATGTAAATACAATTGTAGATTATTTTTTATAAGACCCGTTGCTTCTTCTACTATTAGAACTGTCTGGGTATCTTTCTTCCACATTGCTCTCATTTCTGCCTGCAAATCCTGATATTTTATTACTTTGTATCTCTCTGTATGCAAGACACTGTAGTCACTAGGTGTGGTGATTTCAATGATCACTGCTACTTTTGTCTTCTTTTCATGGACCACTATAGCCGGTTTTCTTGCATCTGTCTTTTGAACTGTTGGTAATGGGTGATCCCATGTGATGTAGATGTCAACATTTTCTTTTATACTTTGTGGATTATGTTTCCAGTGTTTTTCAGCCACTTCAGTACCATAATGTTTGCACAATCCCCAGTGAAACAGTCTTGCCATATTATTATGCCTTTCAGTATACAGTCCTTCTGCCATTAGTATGTCACAACCAGCAAAGAGGTGTGCAACTGTTTCCAATTCTGTTTTACAAAACCTCCATTTGTCTGTTTCTCCCACATGCTCAATGGACTTTGTAAACCAATGTGTACATAGCCCACTATGTTGGGCCGCCAATATTAATCCTGTCATCTCTTGGTTTGAATTTGCCTCTCCTAACCACTCCTGTGTTCGATCCTGATCAACATGAGGTTCTTCCAGAAGATTTCTATACTTGCAACTATATTTATACATTTTCCACATTTTTTGCCTTCTCATCTGGTCCTTCACCTTATATTCTTTGTTTTGTTTCTTGGTGCATTCAATTGCTGCCTGATTTCTATCTACTTCCGGTTTGATTTCCATTCCTGCTTGACACCGATATTTTCTGCTTGACTAATATTAGTCTAACATTAGACTAACATAATATTATGTATGGTCATTCTTATTCTCCCTAAGGATCTGCATTCAAAATCCCAGTCTCTCCTTATTTCTTGAACACCCTCCCCCCATTTCATCATTATCCCTTTCCACTTTGAATTATAGATTTCTGCTTGTGCTATGCATAGGAGCCTTAACTAGGTAGCTCTGAAATACCCCTTCAAATCAGGTAATCCCAAACCACCTTGTTCTTTTGAAAGGATCAATTTATCCCACTTAACTCTTGCTCTCTTCCCCTCCTAGATAAAATCCTTCAACTCTTTATTAACTGCTATCCACAACTTCTCTGGCTGATAAAAACATGCTTGACGTGTATAAAATTAAAGGAAACAAACTTTTTCACTGCTTGGATTTTGATATCCATATGCATAAAACAGAGCTTCCAATTTCTCAGTTTTTGTATTATCTTTTGTTTAACCTCTTTTTACCCTTAGCTGCTATAACAGAATCCTTTTTAATCCATACTGCTAAGCACTTCACTTTATCATGTGCCCATAAATATGAGTATTGCTGAAGCAACTCATGTGTGGATACATAATTAACAGCTATTGCCTTTGTTTAATCTTCATTAATTTTGTATCCCAAAAAGAATTGAAACTGTCTCAGAATGTTCAACAACACTGAAATGTCCTTTTCTGGTTTATATCATCTGCAAATAAAGCCAGCTTTTCAAGATTACCATATCAATTATATCCTTGAGTTTATGAGGCCTTTATTTTCTTTGCTAATGGTTCTAAATATAACACAAATAACTAAGGGGAAAGAGGACACCCCTTCCTGGTTTATCTGTTCAAACAGAACTTATCAGAGAGGACCCCCCCCCTTTTAATTTTACAGATAAAATAGTCATAGAATTTATTTTAGTTCTGGTACTTTGAATCTGGTGAGCACTGTTGCAGTAACTGAAATATTTAAAGGAGTTCCAGAGCCTGATAATGCTTGTGGTTATTAATCCCCCCCTGGGGTACCTGCAGTCTGATCACCGGCTACTCAGCATGACTATTTCTCTTTAAGTGTTCTCTGTACTATACTCTAGGGCTGAAAAATGCATCAGAGGTGGGATGAGCAAGAAAGTGGAGTGGAGCAGTCTGCAGCACCATCTACATTGGTCTTCTAGGCAGGGGAGTATTTTTTGGTATGTCCTAACAGGGTCGAGTTAGTGATAACACATACATCAAGGCAAGCAACTTTAGCTTGATCTAGCCTCCCTCAGATGCCATAAGCTTACCAGCAATATGTCCCACAATTTCAGCACATTCCTATCATTGGGAATGTGTCTCTATCATGGACAGAAACCCCTCCCTCCCAGTGTGGGCAAGTTGGCAAAACCTCTCTTTCCCATCTATCTCCAGGCTCCACTATTCAATCTCGGGTCTTCTGCATTGTAGTAATGGCAGCATGTACTGATACATTATGTGATGCTCTTTTAAGCTGGTGATACACAAACCACCAGGTACTCTAGCTTATAAACAGACACACACACACACACACACACACACACACACACACACACACACACACACACACACACACACACACACACACACACACACATACACACACACACACACATCTCATTCACTCATTTACTCATTCATTCATTCATTCATTCATTCAGTCTCGGATTACCTGCTTAATCAAGTTCTGGGTCAGGGAAATGAAAGAGCCTATCCTAACATTCAGTGAGAAAAAGCAGAGAAACTAACCTTGAATATGATGCCAGTCTGTCACAGAATGTGCACAAACAAACACATATAGATGCACAGTCCTATAGCATGCACACCCACAGCCAATTTGGGGAATCACCAATTCTCCTATAGCACGTATTTATGTTTATGTTCCAGAAAACCAGGTGTCTAGTTACAACACACAGAGAGAATGCACCCCAACACACACACACACACACACACACACACACACACACATATATATATATATATATATATATATATATATATATATGTATTGGTCTAATTCTAAATTTCAAAGTTCAAGAAGAAGGTCAAGACCATAAGATCAAAGTTTTGAAACTCTGAACCATTTAAATGGAGATCGCCGTACAGCATCGAATGGTATATTTACAGTTTCTCACTGTAGTGCAATCTCAAAAACTTAAAAAAAAAAAAAGATTTTTTTGTTTTTATTTTTATATATGTGTATGTATGTATATATAGAAGCACTGAATATTATCAATGCTGTAGTTGGTTGACATCTATTTAGCCAACAAAATTTGGTCGACTAAACAGATGGTCGACGTGTGTGAGATCTCACAATTCTCACGGCTGGTGGATATGCCTGTTCACTGTTATTGTATGATCTTAGAGTTAGTATATCTACAATTAACAGGGAGTGTGGTGGCGTATAGCAGGGCTTGTCCACTGCAAAAAATGTTTTTCTGTGATTTTTTGTAGGTTAATTTTGCTTGCAACATTCAGAGCATTCATTGTAGTGTGCCAACAATTGTGTTGCCAGTGTTTTGTTGTGAATGTTGTGATCATCAGTGATAACCAGTACACCCATTCATACACACATCTACATGCTTATTTATTTATACATTTATTTATATGCAGTGTAAGATATACAAATATATGATATCATTTATGCCATGCTCATTTAGGGATGCTAGATGAGCTATCTTGTACAGTTGTATATAAAAAAATAGACCATTAATGGAAAATTCATTTTAACTATAAAAGTTTGATAAGGAAAGTTTGCATTTTGCAAATGTTCTCTCTGCTCCAGAAAAAAATTACTAGTAGTTTTGTAGCTTAATAATAATGATTTCATTTCAAAGTTCTAATATTTCATGTTGTGACTAAGCTAGTGAGATACATAAATTCAAAGATATAAGGCTTTGCTTTAGTGCAGTGTCTTTTGTAATATTAGAAACTGTAAAAGCACAACTATCTATAAATTCTGCTACATGAAATCATTAAAGTTTCTACTGCAAGCCAAAATGTTCCATCTCAGTCCTGACTGCTTCCACCATACAAAGTACTCAACACCTGGATTTAGGAGGGGGATGGCAGGATGCCTGGTTGAGGTCTACCAGTTTCAGAGTCTCAAGTACGGGTGCAGACTTCCAGTATTAAAAAAGAAGAAATATATACATACGTGCAATGTACAGATACACCTGGCAAATGTCTAAAGTGAAGTGTTTGTGATGGAATACAGGTACTACGTTATCAGGCTGAGATAAGGGAGTGGGATGAAAATGGCAGGCATACCACTGGGCCATTGTAGTAGAGTGCGTGTGTTTAGAAACATGCCCATTGAGAGATAAACTGTATGAGAAATAGTGTTGTAGCTTGCATTATATTTATAAAAAATAACAATTCATTTAATTCATCCCTGCAGACATTTCCTCTACCTCCTTCCTCCCTACTCACCTAAGCCACTTAAAGACACCCTACCCTGCACCTTTCTTATAATCTCCTTCTTTCCATCGATCTTCCTTCAATAACCATAACATGAACACCCCTCTTATAGTAAGACATCACTCAGTTTTGCCCCAGTGTCTCTAATCATGTAATCTCTGATATCTCTTCAAATATTTTATTAGAATTGTCTCAGGTCTCATTTACCACATACTAATCTATGTGACAAATAATATGAGTACTGAATTTTTCCTCATATATTCTCTTCAACTCATGCGGGTGGCCGCAGTGGTGCAGCGGTTAGCATTGCCACCTCACAGCAAGAGGTTCTCTGGTACGATCCTTGGCTGGGGAGCCTTCTGTGCGGAGTCTGCATGTCTTCCCTATGGTCATGTGGGTTTCCTCCGGGTGCTACGGTTTCCTCCCACATCCCAAAGACATGCTGTAGGTGGATTGGATACTCTAAATTGGCCCTAGGCATGAGTGTGTGCCTTCTGTGGAAGTTTGGGCACCGGGCTGGCAACTTGACACCATAAAACTCCACTGTCAATCATGAGTAGACAGGTGATCTGCTGTGGCAACCCCTAACCGGGAAAAAGCCGAAAGAAAAAGGAGATTCTCGTCAACTCATGTTATTTTTATTGCACTCTGCTATGAAACATATGTTCTATGTTTTTCTCAATACAACATTCTTTCACTCTTATGTCTGCACTGTAACATGATACTTTATGATTTAAAATATCTGTACTTGCTCTTTTGCAATGGAACATGATACTTTGGGATTAAAAATATTTGTACTTGATTTTTGAAATATTGTGACTGTGGAGCTTTTCTCCCCGGGCCTCCACTAGAAAATGGGCACTTTCTGGCCCACTTGGACTTTCCTGGTAAACAAATGGCAAATAAATAAATATAATCAAGAAGTTAGAAAATAAAGATACAGCAAAACAGATTAAGCAGAAAGTACAGATTATTGTATATGGTTTACTTTCTCATCAGGATCAAAGTAATGCTGAAAGAGTTGTATTTATGAACTGATGGCAGGGTTATATAAATACTGGAGAGTGTTTGGCTGCTTTAATATCAGATGATGTCAGTTGTTTATTCAGTCAATACATATAATTATGAGCAGACCTTAAACTTGGAGATGTTTCTTTTGCTCTGGATTTTGTATAGAGCTTTGGTCGACATACTCATAGTTTAAAATTTCTCCTGAAGAATAAACATTAATATATTTATTAGGATAACTAAAGCTGAAAGTAGTGCATATTGATAGGAATGAAAAACTGTGGGAGGCTTGTGCTTATTAATTCATTCTTGTGTGAAGTTGCTAAGAAATTGCTGCTCCCTAGGAGAACTGATTAATAAAAAATGTTGCTATTCTGAAAACTGCAGCAAAGGATAGTGGTGGTTTATTTGCCCTCAGTCTTCTGTTCATAACTTGTTAAAATGTTGGAGATCATGATGGATTAAACTTCATAGGCTGTGTGGATTTGTTTGTGTTGCTCTCTGGAACTTCTTAAGTCAGTTGTTGCACATTGCTTTATGGTCATTTTGGGTAATGAATAACATTGCTGGTAAATTCTGGTCATTAGTGACCATGTTGGATGACATGCAGGGTTACAGAGTGTGACTTAGATATTTGGAGGGAGGTTTGTAGCATTCAAGAAATGCAAGGGTGGCATCGGGGTCAAAGGTCATGTTTCTTGTTGAGGGGAAGGAAATAGGGATTATAGTGGAACATACTTGTAATAAGTTATGATTGGATGTGGCATCAGGGCTTTTAAGTTGTCAATGATAGTGAACATTCACAGTCTGAAGGAATGCAGCCTTAGCAATGTTTTTACTAGCAGCAGAGGCAATATTCAGTTTATAGCACTTTTCTGGAGGTGAGTTACCTGCCTGACTTTAATGTTTGCTAGCATTTTCTAAGGACTGACGTAAAGCAATTATAGTAGCTATTGTTCTCAGGCTAAGTTCTCTAACAAGAACTGTGTGACAGTTCACTTTAATTGTAATGAAGAATAATTTTTCCAGACTCTGCTTCCATTTTAAATAAGACAACAGTGGGAAGAAGGAGGCATTTTGTAAACATTTTGGTTTCATAGCCAATCTTCGGTCACCTTTCAGATTTTTTTTTCATTTTTCAGGCAGCTCTAGTTGCCACTCTTTATTAGCTTGAAATATACAGTGAACAAACACATCAGTGTGGGAGATATATTGACAATGACATCTCTTATGCTGATTGCCATCTGGTGTGAGGGCATTTGAGGATGTTAAGGTAAGCTTCCGTAGCTCACAGAGGCCACCTGTGTGATGTGAGTGCCAAAAGTACTATCAGAAATCGCAGGTATGGGCCCTGAGATCAGTGGTTGGGTTGGCAGCTTGTGCATAGAGATGCTGACATTTTTAGAGAACAAAATGAACTTATTGGTAAGTATGTTATGGAGTACCCAGGGCACCCATAATTTCAGAGCTTTAATAGTGACATTAAGTATAATTTTGAAGGAGTTCATGCTGCTTGCTGTGTGATATAGTGTTTGGAGCAGATGATAGGAAGAGGCTATGTCTTACTATTATGCTTTAATTTCACAAGTAGCTATAGAAAATAACAATAAATAACATAGTGAAGTGGAATACATATATAAGCACTCTATAGTGCTAAATTCTCTGAGCCAGACCACAGGTAAATGGAGCTGGGAAAGAGAAGATGGCACATCGATAGAGATACAACTGCAGGGGGTTCACTCTTGTTGCCTTGAGCCCTCTCCCTCTTCTCCTTTGTTGTGTAACTGTTGGGACAAAATAACATTGTCTACGTAAAGTCATTCTTATTTATTTATTTACATTTGTTGACCGGGAATGTCCGACTGAACATAGGTCCATTTTCAGCAGAGGCCCGGGGAGAAAAGCTCCATAGTTAAAATATACAGACAGCAATTACTTTGGATTTACATAGCAATTAACAATTTGATCAACATAGCAATTAACAATTACAAACATAGTTACAGATGAAGACATAATACATCAGTAGACAACTAGAATCGTTATCATCTGCGAAGTACATAACAGACATTAACAAATGTTACATTAAGAAGTTCCTGCTGTATAATAAGTAGTTAGGCTTATGAGCATCCAAGCTTGCTATAATCAAGGTAGTTAGTAGGGTGGAAAGAAAGGTAGTGGGTGGATGGGGTGGGTGATATTAGAAGGGGAGTTGCAAGGGCATAGCCAGCATGTTTTTAGGTGCACTTTTAGTAAAGTTTTGAAGTGGGTGCATGATGGTACGGAGGTAATTGTGGGCGGGAGGGAGTTCCATAATTTGGCTATGGCACAAGAGAATAGTGCTTCTCCAGCAGAGTTATTGGCTTTAGTGACCTGTAAGTGATTTTTGTTGCTGGATCTTAGTAGTCTGGTGGTGCGATAGGGTTGGAGTAGATTCTGGAGTGATGGGACTTTTAGTGGATGGTTTACTAATTTGTGGGCAAGTGTGAGTTGATACCATTGAAGGAGGTATGGGAGTTCAAGCCAGCCCAGTTCAGCAAGTGAGAGACAGTGGTGACTACGGTAGGATGCCCCTGTGGCGAATTTGGCGATTTTGTTGTAGCAGGTCTCTAGCTTGTTTAGATCGCATTGCCTTAGGTTGGTATATATTGGAGAGGTATAAGGTAGGGTGGAGATAAGGTGGGACTTTGCTACTGAAATCTGTGTTGCTTTGGTGAGAAGTTGCATATTTCTGTATAATGCGTCATGGATATGTGAATGTCAAATTTTAGTTTATTGTCTATATCCACTCCTAGCAATTTGGTGTGTTCTCTTGGGTGTATAGTGGTGTTGTCTTTTGCTGTGATGTTAAAGTGAGAGTTGTTTTGAGTATGTTTGGTGAGTTGGAAGATGAGTAGTTTAGTTTTGTTTGGGGTGAGTATTAATTGGGCATTGGATAACCAAGTTTCAACAGAGGAAATGGCTTCCTGTGTGACTTTTTGCAGTTTGGTTCGGGTCTGGGCTGAGCAGATGATGGTTGAGTCATCTGTGTATTGTATGAGTGTGCCATGTTTGGTGGCAGAGCCTAGATTATTGGTGAAAATAGAGAACAGTAGGGGTCCAAGGATGGATCCTTCGGGAACCCCTATAGAGACAGGTAGTTGGAGAGATATGTCATTCTGCCATACAATGGATTGTTGGTGGTCAGACAGGTAACTCTGAAACCAGTTGGTGACTGATTGAGAGAATGATAGGTTATTGAGGACAGAGATGAGTTGTTTGTGTGGGACCATGTCAAATGCTTTAGATAGGTCTAGGAAAGTAGCAGAGGAGAGATAGCCATTGTTTTTATGCTGAAGTATAGTGTTAGTAAAGTAAGGCAGTGGTTTGGTTGGAAACCATGCTGGGTATTGGAAAGGAGGTTGTTAGTAAGGAGGTAGTCTGAGACCTGAAAGTGAATGCATCTCTCTAGTATTTTGGAGAGTGGAGAGAGAATAGCTATGGGGTGGTAATTGGTTAGTTCTGTGGAGGGGCCGCCTTTGTGGAGGGGAATTATATGTGATACTTTCCATAGTGTGGGAACGTAACTTTCTGACAGAGATCGGTTAATCAAGATGGATACTGGGTAGACTAGAGCATCAGCTGCGATTTGTAGGTATTCACTTGGGAGGTTGTCTGTCTGTTAATTTGGTGGGCTTAAGTTTAATTAAGAGTTTTTTTATGTTGGAGGTAGGAACAGGAGAAAAAGAGAATACAGTGGGGAGATTACTAGTTGAAGGTGTGGGTTGGAGGGGAGGGGGTTGTGTTGTCTAGCTAGTGCTCGTATGGTTTGTGTGAAGTGTGTGTTGAATGAGGTAGCAATATTTTTGGAGGAGTGAGGGATGTTAGGAGGAGGGGTACTGACTTTACCTGGGTGGAGGATGGAGTTTATGGAGGACCAGAATTGTTTGGGTTGTGTTGGAAGGAGTCTAGGGCAGACTGGTAGTATTGGAATTTGTCCTGTTTTATTAGCTTTTTGACTTTATTGCTTAGTTCTAGGAATTTCTGTCTAGTAGAGGGGGTTTTGGTTTTGCGCCAGTGCTCCCAGGCTTTATCCTTGTTTTTTATTTCTGACTTAGTGGTTTTCTGTAGCCATGGGGAGGGTTGCGCTTTGGTTCTGGAAAGTCTTATGAGGGCGTGGTAATTAAGGATGCTCAGGAAGGTAGTACTAAAAAATTCAACTGCGTCATCAAGAATGAGGTACTTTAGAGGATGCCAGTTACATTCTTTGAGGGATGAGATGAATGTGAGTGGGTTAAAGTTTAGTTTTTGACGGTAGATGACAGGTTTAGCTTTGTATAGGTGTTTTTTGAGTAGGAATGTTGGGAAGTGATCACTGAGGCTATCTGATAAGTAGTCTGCTATATATGACCGGGGGTTCTTACTGACTAGTATCCAATCCAGGGTAGTGTGCTTGTTGGAGTTTTTATTTATCCTGGTTGGTGACTGGACTAGTTGGGTGAAGCCATGAAGGTTTAGATGATGAGTTGGATGGTTGCCAGAGCAGGATTGCCAATCAATATTGAAATCACCTAAAATTATAGTTTGTTGGGGGAGATGGTGGGTAGACCAGCTGAGGAGGTTTTCTAGTGGAGGGATGTTTTGGCCAGGTGGGAAGTAGCATCCAGTTATGTTGATGGTTTTATTTTGGTTTATTTTGAGGTTGGTATATATTATTTCTTGTTGCTTATTTGTGGAGCTGATGATTTTAAGATCTGGATATTTAGATGCTGTTTAAATATTATAGCTACACCGCCTCCTTTCTTGTTTAGCCGGTCTAATCTTAGTATAATGTAACCGGTAGGGAGGATTTGCTCACTGGTAATGTGAGGTTTTAGCCAGGTATCTGTCAGGATGACTATATCTGGGGAGTACAAGTCTATGGTGGCATGGAGTTCATGGACCTTGTTGGATATACCTCAAATATTTAGGCTTAGTAGAAGGAAGTCACTTGGCTTTTTATTGGCTGTGATTTGGAAGGAGTTGTGGTTTCTAGTCTGATTATGAGGAGTGGGGTTGGAGATGGCGCAGCCAGGGTTGGGGTGGATGTCTCCACTGAGGGCTAGTTTTGATATGCATGAAGTTATTAGTTTTCTCAGTTTTTGAATGTGTTTGTTTATTAGGGAAACTTTATGACTGTGTTCTGTGGGTAATAGGTATGGTAGGAGGGTTACTATGTTAAGTTGTAGGGATGCTTTTGTTTGAGAAATATAGTTGATAGAATATGTGGGGGGTGCATAGTGATGGTTCTTGATTTGGTGGGAGAGGAGCTGAGTGAGGGTGAGACATGAGTGGTGGTGTGAGTAGTAGTACAGTGGTAGTGGTTGAGTGGGGGAATGATGGAGTTTTGGTAGGATGTAAGATATGCAAGGAGAGTGCATGCAGTGAGCATAGGTATGGTATGCTTATACATGTTAGCTGAGGAGGAGTTATAGTAGTGAAAAGATCGAGGAGGTAGTGTTGGGTTTAGTGCCATGGTTGGCTGTTGGAAAGATGGGAGGGGTTTGCGTGTGTAATAAAGGTAGGACCACTGGGGGTGGGAGGAAATTGGGGGCAGGGAGGGGAGCAAAGCAGGCAGAGACCCTGTTAGTTGCTCTTATGAGGTGTCTGGAAACAATCAGGTAACAGATTAAACTGATAAAAGAACATATGATAGTGAATGTGGAGACTCAGGTAGGTACCCTGTATTTCCATGAACTATCAGTTAGCTGTGCCCCAGTTCAGGAAGTTTTAGTAAGTTTTATGGCAGGGCTGAACATAAAGTGCTCAAATGGTGGTTGTAGTTTTAAAAATGGTGCCTGCCACAGGTAATATTTATTAACTTTGGGATTGGCTTAAGGTAATAGACAGGGAAGGGGAGGGGGAGAACAAGGGTGTGAGCAGGCAGTTCTTTTGTACTGTTGCTAATGAACCAAGATCAAGCTAAGACAAGTTTGTGTTTAAGAAACAGTTAGAATTGACCAAGGACTGCTCTGAAGCTGTAAGCCATTTCTTAACCATTTCTCAGGTGGAAAAACAGGAAGCAAATTTAATGTAATGTAATTTAATGTAATCAAATGTAAGCAAATTTCTTTGAGGTTACCTGAATAGGTAGCAGGTCACGTGCTGGCTATCAGTAGGTCAACAGAAAGCTATCATTAGAAGTTGGTCTAGATGAGTTAACTGTTGGGGATAGGTTAGGTATGCACATTTTTACTGCACATTACTTTAGTTAAGGGTATTTCAGGGCATTTTTGTAGTGTCAAAAAACTAATGGGTGGGTTGCATGAACTAGGGTAGTTCAGGGGCAATGCATAAGAGATGCAGGTGAACAATACTCAGAATGATCTAAATAATTTTCCTTTTGCTGGAGGGTACAGAGTCATCCAGCAAGGCCTGGACACACTGGAGAGAGTTTTCAAGGAACAGAGTAACCACTGGACTTGCATCAGTGGACACATATATATGGGCCTTGCACAGCTTACAGTTTTACACTTGAGGACAGATGGCATATCTGAAAAACTCATATTGCAGTATTTGAGCAAGAGGAGGTTTCATGTAACTTAGTAATGCTATTGTAGGCTTTAATTTAATTCTGGTTTGTGTGAACTAAGTTTTAAGAATGTGGATGGTATCAAGTTTTCATAGATTTTGTTTCTGAACTGGAGGTTAAGCTATTAGGGAATGTTGTCTTGTACAAACAGTTCTGTATTGGTATAAGCTGGCTAGGTTGTGTATGACTACTTCTGGGTTGTTTGTTTAATCTGCACATAAAACTTTACAGCAGATGTCAAACTGATATCAAAGAAAAATTTCATAGCTGCGAGTTTAAAAGAGGTGTTCCAGAACCACACATTTCCAGAGGTTGTGTTGGTTTGGTTACAGAACTTGTCAAGGCTGGTTTAGGAGAAGGTCATCAGTGTTAAGGGTAGTGACAATTCTGAGAAGCACATTGATAGAAGAATGCACCTTTGTTGAGAGGCTAGGAATATAGTCCAGTACAAGCAGGACAGGATTAATGTAACTGAGGTTAGGTGGACCTCCAATTATAATAAGTAGGCCCCCAGAAGCAGCAGACCACCCTTAATTTTTAAGAGTAGACACCCTTAATTTTTAAGAGTAGAAGGGGTAGGATCATAACCCAGCCACTGGGGATGCACAAGCCAGTGCATTTCTTTGTGCCAGTCCCAAGCCCGGATAAATGGGGAGGGTTGCATCAGGAAGGGCATCTGGCATAAAATTTTGCCAAATCATACATATGGACAACAGTACAGATAGACATAACAGATTGGTAGAGGCCTGGGTTAACAACGACCGCCACCAGTACTGTTGGCCAACAGGGTGCTGGCGGAAATTGGGCTACTGTTGGCTGAAGGAGGAGAAGAGGGGAATGGCATGCCCGAAGGCAGGTAAAGGCTAGGACTGTGGTAGTGAGGGTGGGAACTTTGAATGTTGGCAGTATGACTGGTATAGGGAGAGAGCTAGCTGATATGATGGACAGAAGGAAGGTTGGTATATTGTGTGTGCAAGAGACCAGATGGAAGGGGAGCATGGCTAGGTGTATGGAGGCCGGTTCAAATTGTTTTATCATGGTGTGGATGGGAGGAGAAATGGCGTAGGGGTTATCCTGAAGAAACAGTATGCTAAGAGTGTTTTGGAGGTGAAAAGAGTGTCGGATAGAGTGATGTTTATGAAGCTGGAAATTGATGGTGTAATGATGAATGTTGTTAGTGCATATGCTCCACAAGTTGGGTGTGCAATGGATGAGAAAGAAAAATTTTGGAGTGAGTTGGATGAAGTGGTGATTGGAGCAGATTTCAATGGGCATGTTGGTGATGAGAACAGAGGGGATGAGGAAGTGATGGGTAGGTATGGTATTAAGCAAAGGAATGCAGAAGGTCAGATGGTAGTGGATTTTACGAAAATGATGGACATGGCTGTGGTGAATACATATTTTAACAAGAGGGAGGAGCATAGGGTGACATACAAGAGTGGAGGAAGATGCACACAGGTGGATTATATCTTATGTAGAAGGGCCAGTCTGAAGGAGACTGTAAAGTGATGGCAGGGGAAAGTGTAGTTAGGCAGCATAGGATGGTGTTTTGTAGGATGACATTGGTGATCAAGAAGAGGAGGAGGAGTGTGAGGGCAGCACCAAGGATCAAATGGTGGAAATTGAAAAAGGGTAATTGTGAGGTGGAGTTCAGGGAAGAGTTAAGACAGGCACTGGGTGGCAGTGAAGAGTTACCGAATAGTTGGGTAACTACAGCAGAGCTAGTAAGGGAGATGGCTAGAAAGGTGCTTGGTGTGACATCTAGAAAGTGGAAGGAGGACAAGGAGACCTGGTGGTGGAATGAGGAAGTACAGAAAAGTATACAGAGAAAGAGGGTGGTGAAGAAGTGGGATTGTCAGAGAGATGAAGAAAGTAGACAGGAGTATAAGGAGATGAGGTGCATGGCAAAGACAGAGGTGGCAAAAGCTAAGGATAAGGCATATGAAGAGTTGTATGAAAGGTTGGACACTAACGAGGGAGAAAGGACCTGTACCGATTGGCTAGACGGAGGGACCAAGCTAGTAAAGATGTGCAGCAGGTAAGGGTGATAAAGGATCATGAGGGAAATGTACTCACAAGCGAGGAGAGTGTGTTGAGCAGATGGAAAGAGTACTTTGAGGGGTTGATGAATGAAGAGAATGAGAGGGAGCGAAGTTTGGATGATGTGCAGATAGTGAATCATGCAGTGCAGTGGCTTAGCAAGGAGGAAGTAAGGATAGCTATGAAGATGATGAAGAATGGAAAGGCTGCTGGTCGAGATGACATACCTGTGGAAGCATGGAGGTGTTTAGGTGAAATGGCAGTGGAGTTTTTAACTAGATTGTTTAATGAAATCTTGAAAAGTGTGAGGATGCCTGAGGAATGGAGAAAAAGTGTTTTGGTACCGATTTTTAAGAATAAGGGTGATGTGCAGTGCTGTAGTAACTACAGAGGGATTAAATTGATCAGTCACAGCATGAAGTTATGGGAAAGAGTAGTGGAAGCTAGGTTAATGTTAAATAAAATAAGATTTCAATACACAGGAGGTTCAGGTTAAAAAGTTTACTAGTGTACACCAGGAGGCAAAAAACGTACAAGTACAGAATTTTGTCTGACATGAAACAGGAAGCACACAATTTTATATAGGTTTAACATTTAAGCTATGCCCACCTTACTGACGTGATATGTCACAGGGCATCTACATCACTTTAGCTTACAGTCCTTTATTCATAAAGCTGTTGATGCTGTATATTTAAAAAAAAACTTTTCCTCTAGATACAATACGGCCTTGCTATCCAGCTGGTCAGACATAATGTCTTTCTGTAAAGTTACTTCTTCAAGGTTTCATATCAGTTCGAATACAATAGCAGCTTCAGTCTTTTAATACACGTCTTTGTTCTCTGTTACACCTTCTCACACAGCTGCGTGCTATCTCAGTAACACATATACAAGGCCAAATCATTCCAACAGGAAAGAGCAGAAGATTTCATTATTTCACACATTTAATTTCCTGACCCAGCAGATAATTACTTGTGAAAAGCATAAACATTAAAACTTGCTAAGCTAGCATTCTGCCAGGGTCAAAGATCAGCTTTGCTTCAAGCCACACTGCAGTTTCAAAACAACTTACATTTACACATGAATTAATTCTTACTATTATATGATTAATAGAATAAAATGCATTATATACTACTTTGCTTTTTAAACTAGCATTTCTCATGTATTCAAATACACATTTTTCTAACAGTTAAGAAGGGAGGTGATGATTAGTGATCAATAGTATGGATTCATGCCAGGAAAGATCACTAGAGATGCAATATTTGCTCTGAGAGTGTTGATGGAGAAGTACAGAGAAGGTCAGAAGGAGTTGCTTTGTGTCTTTGTGGACTTAGAGAAAGCAGATAACAGGGTACCTAGAGAGGGGTTGTGGTATTGTATGAGGAAGTCGGGAGTATCAGAGAAGTATGTAAGAGTGGTACAGGATATGTACAAGGGTAGTGTGACAGTGGTAAGGTCTGCAGTGGGAGTGAAGGATGCATTTAAGGTGGAGGTGGGATTACATCAAGGATCAGCTCTGAGCCCTTTTTTATTTGCAATGGTGATGGACAGGTTGACAGATGAGATCAGACAGGAGTCCCCGTGGACTATTATGTTTGCAGATGACATTGTGATCTGTAGTGAGAGTAGGGAACAGGTGGAGGAGACCCTGGAGAGGTAGAGATATGCTCTAGAGAGAAGAGGAATGAAGGTCAGCAGGACTAAGACAGAATATATGTGTGTGAATGACAGGGAGGATAGAGGAATGGTGAGGATGCAGGGAGGAGAGGTGGCGAAGGTGAAAGAGTTTAAATACCTGGGATCAACAGTTCAGAGTAATGGTGAGTGTGGAATAGAGGTGAAGAAGAGAGTACAGGCAGGATACAGGGGGTGGAGAAGAGTGTCAGGAGTGATTTGTGACAGACGAGTACCAGTAAGAGTGAAAGGGAAGGTCTACAAGAGGGTAGTAAGACCAGCTATGTTATATGGGTTAGAGACAGTGGCATTGACAAAAAGGTAGGAGTCAGGGCTGGATGTGGCAGAGTTAAAAATGTTAAGATTTTCACTGGGTGTGACGAGGGTAGACAGGATTAGGAATAAGTATATTAGAGGGTCAGCCCAGGTTGGAAGGTTTGGAGACAAAGCCAGAGAGGCAAGATTATGTTGGTTTGAACATGTGCTGAGGAGGGATGTAGAGTATATTGGGAAAAAGATGCTAAGGATGAAGCTACCAGGTAACAGGAAAAGAGGAAGGCCTAAGATAAGGTTTATGGATGTGGTGAGAGAGGACATGTAGGTGGTTGATGTTACAGAGCAAGATGCAGAGGACAGGAAGAAATGGAAAGAGATGATCCACTGCGGTGACCCCTAATGGGAGCAGCCGAAAGAAGAAGAAGAAGGGGTAGGATCATCTTTCATAAGTGCTCCATTTTATTTGCAGATCATAAGATGGGCTGTTTGACAGATGATGAGTGTTTTGGGTCCATGGAGGTAGCCAGATGAGGTTGGGTATGCCAAAGTTCAAAATGTAATTAAGAAGCATGGAGGGAGCCAGTTATTTGCTTAAAGTAGTCTATCAAATGGTCAGAGGAACTCAAATGCTGTTTTTTGCTTCTATGTACCTGAGAGACAATGATTTGAGAACAGTGCCAATAAAGGACTTAATTTAAATGTTCTTGGAGGATATTTTTTATCTGATATGCATGCTGTCTGGTGTTACAATTTCCTGATAGAATATCTTTCTTAAGTTAGTGTGGAAAAACAGTAAGCCATAAAGGTGTCCAGCATGTGAGTAAATGAACTAGGAAGTTTAAATGGTGGCTTTATGGCTTTAGGCATTACATTTTTGAAGACATGGGCCCAGCATGGTACACGGCAGGAATATGCCTTTACACTTTACTACATATCATCCATATATGCACTGCACTTTCCTTTGCATTTGGCCTCTGAGACTTCATGCATAATGAAGATTACCTAGGGGATAAGAATTTACTTTTCCTAGGATATACAGTCTGGGGGGATAAAGGCAGAGAAAGTGAAAGACATATGTGTATATATATATATATATATATATATATATATATATATATATATATATATATATAGATGTATAAATTATGGTTCTTCAGGGGTTTTTGCATTTACTCTTAATGTAACATCAGAAGTAGCCATGATACAGCTCTGGCAGATGACCAGCAAACTGATAAGTATCACAATTTATCCTGAAATGTGGAAACACGGGATTTCAATTTAAGTAATGTCAACATTAGTGAGAAAAAAAAGGACTACTAAACTGAGTTAGAAACCTTACTCATTGACCTAAAGTTATTAAATGACATTGTACTTCTGCGTTATTATTCCAGAAAAAATGTTCTAGGGAAAGACTCATGCAAATCAGACAACTAAAACAGAGGCTGAATTTAATTTATTCCCAAAAGTTAATTTGATAGACAAAGCATGTCCCTCTAAATGTGTTAATTGGCTATTAAGATTTTATTGTGCGGTGACCTGTATTAACATAACAAGAAAACGAAGCTGTGATTATGCTTTCAGAATTCTAATTAACCAGAAAAATATGAACTGAGCTACAGCAGTTTAATGCTTTATTATAAAAGAAAAGTTAAACTAAAGAATAACTCACACCACTCAGGATGCTAAAATGTTAGCAGAAGTACTATAAATTCCAGTAAGTGACACGGGAAAAGTATGTATATACCAAAAAATGAGAAACACAGTCAAAATGATCAGGTCAGTACATATCACATTAGGCCACAGAGCTAAAAGCAACATAACACAAAATGGTAAAACACAGATAAAACTTAGATGAATGTTTGTCTGAAATATATAATACAACATGGACTCAGTACAGACAGGCATGACATGATGCAAATAATAATGGAAGAATACATGCTGCTGTTACATTCATGCTTAAAGGAGTTTCAAAGTCTAAAACAGTAAACTAAGCAGTAAGTGCAAACTTACAGAAATAAAGATAGTAAGCATATGTATACAAAAGTGCAAAATTCATTCAGCATTAAAGACACATACAGTAGGATAAACCATGTAGCCATTGAGTTCACATATGGTAGGATAAACCATGCAGGCATCATTAAGGGCACATATGGTAAGATAAACCATGCAGCCATCATTAAGGACACATATGGTAGAATAAACCATCCAGCCATCATTAAGGACACATATGGGAAGATAAACCATGCAGCCATCATTAAGGACACATATGGTAGGACAAACCATACAGCCATCATTAAGGGCATATATGGTAGGATAAACCATGCAGCCATCATTAAGGACACATATGGTAGAATAAACCATGCAGCCATCATTGAGGACACATATGGTAGAATAAACCATCCAGCCATCATTAAGGACACATATGGTAAGATAAACCATGCAGTCATCATTAAGGACACATATGGTAGGACAAACCATACAGCCATCATGTAGGGCATATATAGTAGGATAAACCATATATCCATCATTAAAGACACATATGGTAGGATAAACCATGCAGCCATCATTAAGGACATATATGGTAGGATAAACCATGCAGCCATCATTGAGGACACATATGGTAGGATAAACCATGCAGTCATCATTAAGGACATATATGGTAGGATAAATCATGCAGCCATCATTAAGGACACATATAGTAAAATAAACCATGAAGCCATTGCGGGATGAGACACAGCACAATCATACCTCTCAACCTCTTAGCATGAGAAATCTGAACAAAACCAAAAGTAATGTAGAGACAAAGGCCCAAAAATAGGGCAAATTTTAAATATTGGGCTTATAAACCTAGAAAGTTGCTAGAATAAAAGGTTTAGTGTTAGTAAGCATTTTCTGAAGGGCATGAAGTCTGAAACTCAATGTATGTCATTATTTAATGGCTGCAATCCTTACTAATTTGTTAGAGAAACAAAAACATTATGAAAAGCAGATCAATAATATGAGGCAAAATCTGGACATTCTGGACATTCTGCAAAAATCTGGACACTTGAGACCTATGTGCTCATTTCATCAGGTTAGATGACATATTTTGAAAAATATGTGGCTGGATCACAATTCACTAAATATTTTTTATGATTCACAGTTTGCTGAATGATCGAATTAGAAACACAGACACAAACACACACACACACACACACACACACAGACACACACACACACACACACACACACACACACACACACACACACACACACACACACACAAAGTTCTCTACTTAGGCAGTGTTAGAATCATAGAAGTGGAAGGATAATATTAGCTCTTATTTCGGACTTGAGCACAAGACCTCCCGAATACCATGTGGTGTCACTGCCTCTGTATCAACAAGAGTCTCTGCATAGAATGCGGTTGAGTTTTCCCTCAAGAAACTCATCCTTTTATCTGTAAATCATCAGTGTGATTAAGGTCAAATTACAAACACACACACACACACACACACACACACACACACACACACACACACACACACATGAACACACATGCACACACACACACACACACACACACACACACACACACACACACACACACACACATGGAGAGAAAGCTATATGCTTAGGCATGTTAAAATTATACAAGTGAAAGGGTATTAGCTCTCATTTGGGGACTTGAACCCAAGACATCCAGACATCCAACATATCATGTTGGTGTCACTGCCACTGAGCCTCTTGACAGGTAGGTGTTGAGTTTTTCCTTAAGAGGATAATATGTCAATTTTGGCTACCATATTTTCATTACCATATTTACACTGTATTTTACAGGAAAAAGGGGATAGTTTGTGGTACTGGTTTCTGGGCTACACACCTCCCAAATGAAAAAGGAAAACTGTTAGATAAACCAATTTTAATTTCAATGTTCTTGTTTCTGAAGAAAGAAAGAAAGAAAGAAAGAAAGAAAGAAAGAAAGAAAGAAAGAAAGAAAGAAAGAAGGAAAGAAGATTATTCAGCTAGGTTGTTCTCTAAAACAGCCCAGAGGCAGCACTACTAAGAAGGGCACCCAAATGGAGACTAAGTTAATTACTCCTTACTACACTTCTTCCTGCCATTTTGAGAGGAACCAAAACAGCTATTTAGAGGAGGCTTGATGAACTGCTGATGAAGCAGCATGGAGCCATTTCCTATTGGTTTAGGCTGAGTCAGGTGACTAGTGCTTGAGCCAAACTGAATGAAAGTGAAATCTGCTGTGGACAGATACACAAAGGTATGTGCAAATGAAAAACAATCAATGTACCTTTTTATTTTTTTATTATCATATACTAAGCTTGCATTGTGATGTCTCTCTTATGAACTGACTTGGGTGCTTCTGCTCATCAGTGTTGCTGCCAACCAGCCTGTAGGAGAGTATAAAAGTATGTATTTTTTTTATTTTTGCACATTTAATACTTTGTAAGGGTAGATGTGTGTGTGTGTGTGTGTGTGTGTGTGTGTGTGTGTGTGTGTGTGTGTGTGTGTGTGTGTGTGAGTGTGTGTGTGTGTGTGTGTGTGTGTGTGTGTGTGTGTGTGTGTGTGTGTGTGTGTGTTTTCTATGTGGGCTTTTGTCTGAATATGCAAGGGGGAATATAATGGATGCACCATGCATCTGACAGCAAAGAGCTGAAATATATTGCTTGGTTATTATTTAGGTATTGATTCAGTTTATCACAATCAGGCATCTGAGGTATACACTATCAATAAAGTATCTGTGATTACTGGGCATATCTGTGTATGTGCCTGTGGTTGATGCATGGTAATGGGATGCACTGTATGCATGTGACAGCAATGAGCTAAAATATATTACTATGATTATTATGTATGCTAGTCATTCATTTGACCACAGTCAGACATCTGAGGTGTACACAATCAGTTAAATGGCTATAATCTGTGGACATCTGTGCATGGATATGTGTGTGTGTGTGTGTGTGTGTGTGTGTGTGTGTGTGTGTGTGTGTGTGTGTGTGTGTGTGTGTGTGTGCGCGCATCTGTGTCTTTATCTGTTGTACAAGTACATGCATGCACCTATACGCAGGTAGAGTTTGGATGGGTTGCACTATACACATTAGATAACAGCAAGCTGGAATATTTTAGTGTGGCTATTTATTCATTTGATCACAATCAGACATCTGAGGTGTACCTAGTCATTAAAGTGTGTACCACTGAACACATCAAGGTGCAACTGGTTGCAGTCTGCACCACTGTATATATTGAAGAATGAAAACTTGATACAGGTATTGTATTCCTAAAAATATGTAATCTATCTGCACTGTTCATGTTGCATGCATGACAGACAGTGGGGGAAGAGGGATAAAAGGTAACATTTTGGATTGTGTAATATAGGCATTGTGTGGCCGCGGTGGTGCAGCAGTAGAGTTGTTGCCTCACAGCAAGAGGTTCTCCCGTTCGATTCTCGGCTGGAGTGCAGGGAGTGCCTTCTGTGTGGAGTCTGCATGTCCTCCCCGTGGTTGGGTGGCATTCGAAAGACATGCATAAATGTGCATGCCTTCGTTGAAGGTTGGACATTGAGCTGGCACCTCGGCATTCATGAAAATCTACTGCCAATCATTAGAGGACTGGAGTTCTGCTGTGGCGACCCCTAACTGGGAAAAGCCAAAAGACAAACAACAACAACAACAACAATATAGGCATTGTGCAAAATCATGAAATGTGCATTGTAAAGTTTTTGAAAGGGATGTATTTTATACTTTCATACCAAGCCTGTTTTATCTCCTCATTACAAGTAACATATTTGGACCATGGGGGAGTATAAAGGAGTGTATTGTTGAATTTGAATTTTGTGATTAACTTGTAAGAAGAAGAAGAAGAGATAGGTTTAGTCACTGTTAGAGATGTAAGTAACTTTTGATAAAAAATAATTTTTGATATAAATATTTTTTTTAATATGAATTGAACAGATAAAGTGCTAAGGATATGACTGAGGATAGGTAGCTCAAGACAAGTTTATAACTGAAATATCACATCCACATCTCAGGAGAAAAAAATCCTAAACTAATGTATTTTTGTGTAGTGGATTGAAAACAGATAATTCATGTTGTTGTTTAATAAAATATTATTTTAAATGAATTGGCTGAAGAAAGGTATATGACTCTTCAATAGATAGATATTTCACATGCTTTTGAAATAATGAAACAGATGGACAAACAAATTATGCATTTTGAGTAGTTTTACAGTTTTTTTCTTTGAGGAAAGGAATAGCTGATTTTGGTATGTTTGGACTAAATTTCAACGCAAGCTAGCACCCATGATCAAGGTTCGTGGATGAAATAAAGTACTTTAGAAAATCAAGATGAGTTTATGATTAAGCAGTAGAAATATAAGTTGGATAAGCTCATGCCTCACTGTTTTTTAGGAACTATATGCTTTTGACATAAAATATTAACAGTTTTAGAATGGCAAGCTTAAAGAATTTAATAGAGATGTTATGAGTAATGGATAAACAGTAGAATAGAAGAGTAGGAAATACTAATTTTAACAACTGCAATTCTGAATAGAAATGAAAAATCCCTAGAATTCCATCTTTTAGTATAAGGTAATGTATTTGACTGGACTTTGAAGATATCGTTTTGATATTTTGAGGTATGATTTTACAAAAATTGCATCTAGATATTTAAACTTTTGCACAACTATTTTCTCTTTCCTATTTTACTTAAGTCTAAAGCATAGTTTATTTGATAAATATGAAGCAGAATAGATTTATGGATGTTGAATTTTTAATTGGAAATTGTAGAAAGTTTCTGGGTTGCATCAATGATTTTTATTATATCTAAATTGGGCAAGTTAAGTACATATTTACATCATCTGCAAAGGCAGCAAAATTAATTTTGAAATTGTGAGAAACTGGAATTAAGTGATGAGTTATCTGAGTTACGTAAAGAAAAAGTGTTTCAATGTAAAAGTTAAATATAAATGGGGCTGACATTTGGCATAATGCTTAAGGTGTTTACCTGACAAACAGAAGGTGCAGGTTTTGATTCTGAAATTGAATAACTGAGTAGGTTTAAAATGGCCCACAAGGGTAGTTAGCCTAGAAATTACCTATGAAACTATGACTCTATGATAGAGGATAGCCTTGTCGAACACCAGTTTGAATTATTGTGGGATATGAAATGGACCTGAGTAATTTAAGTAGTAGAATTATTATAAAATATCCTAACAGAAATAACAAATGCATTGGGGATGACAAATTTGATTTAAAGAAATAAAAAGGAAATGTGACTGAATTCTGTTAAAACATTTTTGCTGCATCTACTGCTAGGGCAAATAGACACCCGTTGTTTGAATTACTTAAAATGTAAAGGAATTTGAGAGTTATACTTTGATTAATGGTTTGCCTAGAGTTAATGAACCCTGGTTGAAAAGGTGACATAACCATTGGTATAATTGTTTTTAATCTATTAGCAAATATATATGTTTCTAATTTAATATCCAATTTTATAAGCACAAGGGGTCTGTTTTTTTTATATGTAATAAGTCGGTTTTGTTTTTGGGACTTAGAATTTTTTATCTGTTCATATATGAGTCAGATAAACCTTTATTTTTTATGTAAGTGAAAATAATACATAGCATTTTTGAGATAACTCTGATAAAAGATTTATAAAATTAAGAGGTAAAGCTCTCAAGTTTTGGAGCTTTTCCAGTCAATTTTAAGGTGTTTTACTGTATCATAGATTTATGATAAATATAAAAATTTCCTATCAAATCAATACAATTATCTGTTCATGCCTTTGTACTGCCCAGGAGATGTTATGTTCCTTAATCAATGAAATGGAAAGTGGTTGAAAAACAGAAAATTATATCACCAAAAGAATGTTTTATTGGTATCAGGTGTTTGACAAATCTTCCTTCATTTAATCTATTAAGTCTCAAGGAGGTAATAGATGATAGAAAACAAGTGAATAAATACTTTAATCAATCAATCAATCTATCAGTAAACAAATAAATATTTCTAAAGTGATACACTTTACTCTACATAATACTCTGATGATATGTTTAAAATTACAACTCAATTGTCCAGTTGATATTAGGTTGTCAGGCAATCAGACCACTTGAGGGTGGGTTAGTTGGGAAGGGGTACTTAATGGGATAGTAGTTAAACCCTAGATTCTTATCACCTTCTTTAGGTACTAGGATAACTAACCTCATTGATAGAAAATCACAACCAGAATCAGATTTTTTGTCTATTTTTTAAAGATGTGAAAATGAGTAATTGTATTGCAAGGATGTGACTTTTAAAAAAAGACCACTAGAATATTGTCAGGAGCCATGCTTTCATTAGATTTTATCTTTATAAATATTGAACACAAAATTGAGACTCAGACAAAACATTAACCAGAAACATTTGCTAGTTGATATAAATCCTGAGGTGTTCTTACTCTTTTAAAGGAGAAAAATAATATTTTTTTTCTCTTTGTCACTAAGCAGATGATCATTCACCATGAAAAATACTGCTGTTTAAATTTCTTCCAAACACAGAATATTATGTAGACAGCCTTAGGATCTGAAGAAATATTTTAGCTGGTGAAGCAGTATGTTTGCATATGTCTACCCATGGATACATATTCACTTCCTACAGGGCATCTCCATGTTTAGTATGTAAAGATATGTACAAGACAAAGCAGTCATCCTGGCTGTCCATCATTACTGAGAATCCACTTGTAATAGAGCAGTTGCTGTCATCCAATCACAGTCTGAAGTGCTGCGCCAAGTACAATTCATGAAACTGAATAGTAATAAGAAGTAATCAACATGGTGAGTCTTGTAGCAACCCTCCATTCATGAAGAATAACACACATAGCTAGTTTAAAACAAGTCTTATTTATGTATGTATTTATTTATTTATTTATTGATTATCTGAAGGATGAGTGTCCTTGTTTTAAAAAAAAATGAGGGGACACCATAGTAAATGTCACTGACAAAGGTATCGTATAGCAAGGTGAAAGGTTACACATTTTTATTTAATTTAAGGCAGTAAGCTATACCTGAAACAATTTGCAGTGGTGACACACTCTTTTATAAAGTTTCCCAAACTCATGCTCAAATAGATGGTCAATTTATTACCTCCAACTCTAGTATGCAAGTGTGGAATACATTTCCTCAATAAGAGAATTTAATTTGTTATAAAACACTGTCCACCTGTTTGCAGGTTTTAAAGAGACCCCAATGCCAACTGACTGAACCACATCATTTAATGCATCTCTGATTACATTATACCCAGCCTAGTAAAAATCAATGTAGTTAGTATCAGATTACCACTGTTTATGGCCTTATGTATGCACTATGTACACAAGGATAATGTAGTTCAAAGAAACTGGTCAAGAGATTCATTAACACCTACACTAAGTGCACACTAAGGGTACATGATCTGTATTCAAGAATATCCCTACCACATGTTTTGTACTTTCAAATCACTTAGACAGATTACACTAAGTGTACGTGTCATCTATATACTTTGTAGTGACCTTTATTAATCCCCCTTGATAGTAAAGGGTGCATGATAATCAGTAGGAAAAACTACAATTAGGAGGAAGAAGGTATGAGTTATGCTTGTGTTACCTGTTCAGTCACAATGATGTACACTTAGTGTTCTCCTTAATGACTCCCAGGGAAGGCGTTTCCCTTGTAAAAGAAGTAACCACTCACAACAAGCAAGATGCTCCATTCTCTAACTCAATGTACTCAAAAAGTTTTTAAGGACAGGTAGGACTGGTTTATGAACAAAAAAAAAATACGTTTAAGCTCACCTGTGTGAGGAGATGTGACTGCAATGATTTGTAACTTGTTAATATATTAGGAACTGTAATGGACTTTAATTTCCATCAAGTTCTGCAGTTTCCTGTTAATATTAGCAGGATTGTTTCTCTAGGTTTCCTGTATGGCTTACATATAAAACTGAGTTGCCTCAGCTTATGAAACGGTATGAAAATGCAATCACATTTATGCAAATCTTAATTTCCTCATTGTCATAAACTTCACTATCACACAGTAAGTCAATTGCAGAAAGACTTGAATTAACATTTTTGTAGGGTGCAGCTGTCTCCCCTGCACACCCACACCACTAAACTTACATATACTATCTCTGGGTGCACTGCCTTTGGTCTAAATTATGCTTGTTTGACATCTGCTTGTTGACTACATTTGGCATACATGTATGTATGTGTGTCTGTGTAGGGGAAAGCACCCCATGATGGGGGGTATATGCAGTGTTAGGCAACTCACCTGAACGAAACACATATTTTATTTAAGTATTTGTTTTAAATTTTTATAGCCCCATTTGATGAAGACACTGACATATTTCATTGCCATCTTTACAGAATTTGTGGTGTGGGATTTGCATAAATGAGAGCCACCCAGTTAAGATATGCTGATACAACATATATATATAACATAATTACAGGCAGACTTAATCGCCCTTCCTCCATTTATCCTCTCCAACTTCTGGTTTATGTGAAAATACCTCTGGATTCTAATCACAAATCTTGCAGTTTCTCCCCTCCAACATTTTAAATGAATTCATCAGATTGTTATTTGGAATTTCCACATCCATTATAATTATAGGATGAATAACCAGAATACGTGCTTTGAGTAGAAGTATCTCAGAAACCTAAACCATAGCAATAATCCCCTTGTGTCTCTTTTCCAGCTGGTCATTCCACACAATAATTCCCATAGTATTAAACTGGTCGTACTCTCTGCATATAACTATTGTCCTACCATACTGTAGCCCTTTACCCTTAGTATTAGACTGACACCCTCTGCATAAAACTACTGTCAACCATATTGTAGTCCTTTACCCATAGTATTAGACTGGCCCTGCCGTCTGCATAAAACTACTGTACAGTATTAGACTGACCCTGCCCACTGCATAAAGCTACTGTCCTACCATACCATAGTCTTTTACTCTTAGTATTAGACTGACCCTACCCTCTGCATAAAGCTACTGTCCTACCATACCATAGTCTTTTACTCTTAGTATTAGACTGACCCTACCCTCTGCATAAAGCTACTGTCCTACCATTCCATAGTCTTTTACTCTTAGTATTAGATTGACCCTACCCTCTGCATAAATCTACTGTCCTATCATACTGCAGTCCTTTACCCTTAGTATTAGAATGCCCCCCCCCTGCATAAAGCTACCATCCTACTATACTATCGTCCTGTATGCTAACTGCCGGAATGCACATTTCCTGTACAACACTTTATTTATTTTATGTACGTGTTTGTCAGTCTAGAAAGTCCAAATGGACTAGGCCTATTTGCATTGAGGACATTCCAATGTGTTGTTAATAAATGAAGAAGAAACATTAAATACCATATACTTAAGAATTACTATTTATAGATACATATTGCTCTTTAAATCATTTCTGACTGATTTGTGGACAGATCTGTACATTTAGATGTGACTGCTAATTACGTGAAACAAAGTAAGTTATTTCCTGACTTACCCCTTCAGTATGTATTATTAGTGTCTAAATGAGATTACTGGAAGGACAAAAAAGTACTGTTTTTGCTAATGGCACAAAGACACATAATAGTGTTTATGTAAAAGGAGATGTACAGAGAACAAGAAATAATTGACAAGTCTGTGGGGAATGCTCTAAGACACTTATTTAGTTATTTATTTATTTATTTATTTATTTATTTATTTTACATTTGTTAACCGGGCTAGTCTAACTGGATATATTTCCATTTTCAGTAGAGGCCCGGGGAGAAAAGCTCCACATAGATATAAACACAGTTACATAATATACAAAAAAAAATGAACGAGGAAAAAAGGAAAAGGAGGGGGGATATGCAAATATGCAGGAAGACATCATAGGATTTAATATTAACATAACATAGTATGTTGGATGGCATTTTAAATATGATAAAATACACAAATGAATGCATCTGTGAAGCAGAAACCTGTCCTCAACGTGCATTTCTGTGATTCTGCAAAACCTAAAGGAGTTGTTTTGCTGAAAGTTAGTGTATTCTTCTTTCAAAGTGCATCTTTCAGCAATATCAGTCTGCCTCTAGATCCCTCTAACGCAGCCCGTCTTACAATTAAAATGTTATGCAGAGGGACTCCACACTTTAAACTTCTAAGGAGGCCAGTCTGTCCAGCTTAGGATTTGAACTTCATTAGTGATAAATTTACTGTACCACCTTTTCAGACAACTTGCCCCAATAGCTTGGAATTCCACTTCTCAAAAAAAATGTTTTCACTGACTGTCATCTAAGCAAGGAGGTTATTAGTGCTTCAGGACTTAATGTACAAAGGACTTTAAACAGCTTGCCACAAGACTAGGGCCTCTCTCAAGACTAGACCTTACCTTATGCCTAGAGATAACTTTCCACTGTCCCTGATGGTCATCACTGTTTTTGCCTCACATTTTTGCCTTGTCCCTCATCATTTTTTTGTTTCATTTTCTGATAAATCACTTAGAATGTCTTATTTTTCAGGTAAATACAAGTTGATTGAAAATCTGGTGACCTTTTATAAGTAAATGACATTAACATTTAAAAATGTCCCTGATTTTGGGCCTTTGTTCTCCCATTATTTTTGCTATGTCCAGAATTTTTGAGAAAAGAAGTTGAGAGGTATACCTTGTTCTAACTGATTCGGAATTAGTTCAGCCAACTGTCATTGTTTCAGACAACCCATGAGGACTTCAACTTCAATTTCATTAAGATATTTTTATCACAAAATAGTAAGCACATTAATAAAAAAGTTAAATAATACAAATACAATAAATACATGAAACCAACTATAACATAGATAAAATAATGAATATACATGACAAGTATGCCAAAATAAATTAGTAGTCATATAAAATAAAAAGCAAGTCATCCCACATCATCAAAAGCTAAAAGCAAAAGCCAGCCAAGGAAGGATACTCCCAAGGCCACCAAGGTAGTAGGTTCCACAGTCAAGACTGAAGAGTATATGATCAAATGCCAATTGCCTCAAAATTCAACTGTGGGAACACATAGCAGCCACTGGGAGGTTGGGCACAGGGTTCAAGCAGGGTAATAAGACAAAAATACCTTCTTCAGGTAAGAGGGACCCTAGTCATGAATGGACACACTGGCTGACACTAAGACCTTAAATATTATTGTATATGAGATGGGAAGCCAGTGCATGTGAAGAGTAGGTGTAAAATGCTGGTAACAGGATGCACTAGTCAGGAGCCTAGCAGCAGTATTCTGCACAACTTGTAAACACCCAGTCTCAGTGTTAGGGTGCCACAGGTAAAACGAGTACAGTAGTCCTCCTAGGAAGACACAAAGACATGAACAACAACAATTGAGAGGTCACCCTCAGGTAATAGGTGCTAAAACAAAAAAAGGCATCCAACGTAATGCAGAGGTACATAGACAACTCAGTTATTATAACAACTGAATTAAACAAGCGTAGTTAAACCAGAGTCACTATTTATTTCTTTCATTGCAGCAAATCAAGGGAAGACATTATCTAAACATACCCTTTCCTAATGACGGAGTAACTGTATCATTTTCTGCCATGACTGGCATGAGAAGTCACCGAATAGTAAGGAAATACACTCTGCTACATCAGCTGCTATTAGCATTGCCTTCTTGAAGAATATTTCAGCATAAAACATTTATCAGGCGCTTCCTGAGCATCCAGCCACACCTTCTGCAAGCACTACAAGCTGGACAGCCAGGATAAGGGCAAAGCCAGTTTTACAGCAATCATTCTGAAAAGGATACCAAGGTCTCCTCCCTCTGTCTCTGAAGTCAGGCTGTCTGTACACTCTTTATTACCCCCAATCCAATTATGACTGCATCATCAGTTCATCAAATGGAGAATGGTTTTAATTTATGCTTCTTATAGTGGGTTGAGGATATAAAGCTGGTCAACCTGGTATAAAGACAGGATACTTGGGTAATAAAAGGAATGGAGGACTTGGGGGGAGGGACAGGGGTGAGGTTACTAGAGCTAAGGACTGGTGACAAACTAGAAGACATGCTATAAGTGTGCAAGACACTTACTGGACATTGAGAAGGTTGCAAAGTTCAGTCAAGACATGTAAAGTCTGTAATGGACTGTAAACAGAGTAGCTAACAAGAGCCTTCAAGCATATTTGGACTAGATACTGGACGAAGAGAAGGAGCCCAGACTAGACAACTAAAAAGTACAAGTTATATGGAGAAGGCTGACAAGACAGATAACTTAGTTTTTTCTGCTATCACCTCTATGCAGTGTAACAGAGTCCAATGCAATATAATTGCTTTTCTTATCCTGCTCATTTTAAAGGTGTCTTTTCATATCTAGGGTGCATCCTCATTAATTCCAACATTTTTGACAAAGCTTTGTCTTTTTTTAATGTATACTTTTGTATCTTATAGATGTGGAATGCATGTCAGAAAGTAAACATATTGCTACACTTATTAATGAATGTAAAAGCTTTTGCCCCTTTGAGGACACATTAAAAATGTGAGGCAAGGAACTTAAGTAACAGGAATTTGCAGTGCTCTAAAGCAATGTTAGACTTACAGTTGCTGATTTTTTTTGAGTAATCTTCACCTACAGGACTGATAAGCTGCTCCCTATGTGTTAATCCATTGCCTTCTCATGTTCCAATAGCTATGCAGAAGGCAATGAGCTGCTATCAAGCTTCAACCTATAGTCTTGGGTTTGAGACTCTGTCTCTCCATTTGCCTGATGTGTAACTTAAAAAAAAAAAAAAGCATAGCTTGCAGCCAGTGTCCAAATCAGAAAGTAATATACTGTGTGCAGAACTAATAGTTAAGAGAACAGAGCAGGAGGTGATTTGTGCTGCACAAAGAAACAGAGACAGAATTAACAGTGACATAGTGAAAAAGAGGTTTTCGGGTTTGAATCTTGGCTAGGGAGCTTTCTGTGTAAAGTCTGCATGTCCTACCTGCATCCGCATGAGTGTTTTTGGATACTCCACTTTTCTCCCACCTCACAATGACATGCAGTAAGTGAATTAACATTCTGCAGTCTACCCATGGGGTGCGTGTGTGTGTGTGTGTGTGTGTGTGTGTGTGTGTGTGTGTGTGTGTGTGTGTGTGTGTGTGTGTGTGTGTGTGTGTGCGTGGTATGTGTGTATGAAAGTTAACTACTCAAGAGGCATATTCAACTTTTTCAAAGTCCTTGTTATGATAATAAATAGGTATTTCCTGTCCTAAAAATGAAAATTATTCATTATATTCCTTTTTTTGCATTTTGCTCATCTACAGTATTTTATATGTCGAGGTCAAATTTTTGCTGAAGGCCTAGGATGCCAATGTTATTTCTATAAACAGACCATTGTGGATTTGTATACGTACCTAATTAGTGATCAATAAATCAAATAAATAAGCTATTGAACTAACCCACATTTCTTAAAAGACGTGACATTGATTATGTCTTTACAAAATACAATAAAAATAATTCCTCTTTATGTTAGATTTAATGCTATATCTACCTGAAATCTGGTAAAAACAACACTGGCAATAACTTGAGATGCATCTTCAGATTCTCTTGTTTCTGCAGATGCAGAGGTTTATGATTATTTTGTCTTAGCTCTCACCTAATTTTATAAATTCATCCCTTAGCACTAATATTACTTAAGTACTGTTTTATTATTTTTTATTTAAAATGTATAGTCCGGTGACATTTGGTGCAAAACCTGATTTATCCATCCTTTCTTGATTAGATGTGATAATCATATTATCCTCACAACCAAAATGTTCACATAGTAATACTCTTTGCACTGGAAAATCATGACTCACAATAAATAGATAAAAGGTACAGTGACAGAGCATTTGATAAGCAGTGACAAATAAGCAGATTTGTATGCCTCACCATCAGGCTACATTTTACTTAGAAGATGTCATTAGCCATATTGGTCATATGCTGGTAGTTCCTTTTACAGACAGCATCTTTGATTTTTACTCTGTATCACTGCCGAATGCCAGAAGCAAGCAAAAGTAGTACTTTCCACATGAAAGATTATTAAAAAAGGAACATGACAGCTCTGCTATAATTCCTTTTCCAGAAAGATATGCTTTAACTGCATGATCATTAAAAGGAACAAAAATATCAAGATAGGCAGAAAATCCATGCCAGTTCATTTTAAAACATTTACTGAATGAAGCATTTGTGAATGCAGTTGCAGGAAAGCAATGTGTAGACTAATATGCACTGAAATACATTATTTTAGGTTTATGTTAGTATAACTAGTTTTGGCAAAGTGCTAAAAACAATCAACACATCATTCAATGTATTTATAGTGAGTTAGTCCTCGACATTGAATGACATAAATAAATTAAATTTAAGGGAATAATTAAGGAGGTATTAAAGTCAACAGTTTTAATTTTATTAGCTATAGGTGCATGCTTGTATTTTTAGAAATATACCTTTTCAAAAATTAGTTTTAATTTTTACCTTTATTGGAAACTTTATAACAGTTAAAGGTCTGTAAAATGGGAGGAATAAAATAGTTAAATGAGTTACTAAACTGTGATAACCAGGTCATCGTAGTGTTTGTTTTTAAAAATTTTATAACAGCAAAGAAAAATTTAAAACAGCATATTAGAACTTTTCTGATTTGAGTATTTGGGTTTCAAAAAATGCTATTCATTGCAAGCAAAATAGTAAGCATTTGCTTTCAAATTTAAAAATGTTATTGAGTTCAAAACACTCTGGAAGCATAGAGTGATAAAGCTTTGACTATGACTCAAGTGACCCAGGTTCAATTAGCAGCTTGGGTGACTGATGGAGCAGTAGGGAAAGATGGGCATGCCCATCCGGGGGGGGGGGGGGTGTTCATCAATGATACTCTCTAAAAGCAGGTGTACTCCAAAGAGGGGTTGAGCACACGGAAGGGAGCAGAAAAAAGTGGGCAGCTCATATATAAAAACTCATGGCTACAAGATGGACAATGGAGCTCCAGGATGCCTTTAAGTTGCCCAGTGGCCTCAACTTAAATGTTGATATTGAACTGGGGGTGAGTTGGGGTGCTGATAGAGCCAGGGTGAGACGTGGGGAAAAATGATAGCTTTTAGAATGACAGTAATGGAGGGGAAAACGTTATTCCCTTTGTGAACAAACAAGCAAGATTTTTCTCTCTCTCTCAAAAAATGGCATGTCTAGTGTAGAGTTTATAGAGATGAATGAAGGACTATATGAGAGACACAAAAACAACAGAAAATCTATTAAATGATTTTGCACAGTTATAACTTAAACTGCTGTCTGTCTGATTTTTGACTAGTGACTGGTGCCACAACCTTAGGGCAGAAACAACTCAGAAATATTATAATCTTTTAATACTATAATAAATGAACAAGAAACAGCATTAGTTAATAAATCTGATTGTTTTACAACAAGTCCTATAAGTGATTAATCCTGAATTACTAGTTTATGTCAGTTTTCTTTTTGTATTGCATATATACTTCTTTGAATGCTGAGTGGTTTAGAACAAACATTGTTAACAAAGGATGAAACACTAATGATAATGGAGTTACATGCCTGTCATGACTACAGCACATTATAATGTCAATCAAATGACCCATTAGCAGAACACATCAGCAAATAGAAAACATCAAATAGTGAAAATTAGGCTGCCAAGAAGACTGAAACTGTTGGAATGGTTGAATACATTTTGGTTAAATGTCACTACCACTTTAAGAGAATACTTACGTTACTCCTTGAAACAAAGGGTATATGAAAATCTTTAATTCAAATATTGAATCAGAAGCAGCAATGTTGTAATGTCAATAAACTGGGTGAACCGATAACAGTATGCAGCCTGGTATTTCAGAACGACTTGGTAGGAATGAAGCAAAGATACTGTACAAGCTTGAAATAAATTAAAAAGGATTCACATATCACCATAATCCCTTAAACAAACACAAAGGATGAGCTGTTAATAATTTTGGCAGCTATTGTTTATAATGGTGCATGATGTTTATCTATTGTAATGAAATTCATGCTTGAATAACTTCAATAGTACAGTTTTTGAGAAATTGCAACCCATTTCACAGGTGACTGGTCACTAATTTTCCAATAATCTACAGTCGTGGTTCTATTTCTGAACATTCGGGTCTCACTTTAGTATCATTCTTCCAAGGCAAGTATGCTTGTGAAGGAAAGTGAATCTCTTCAGCTCAACTAGCCCAGGTATGTCTTTAAGCTAAAAATGAAAAGAAAATTAAGTTAGTGGTGATAAGTAAAGACCACTGTTACCACGCCGTATCGTTCTGACTAGATACTCACATTTAGATCATCACTGTATATTCAACTAAAATCTGAAAAATAAATTACTGAAGTATTGCTTATTGCCAGTCAGAGAATTCATTTAGATAGCTAGTTCCCAAGCATGCTTAAACATGCCAGAGAGAAACAAATTCACCAGTAAAAAATCCTTTTAAAATATAAATGCATCTAAGAGTCTGCTACTGACAAAGCAGGTACAGACATATGTTTCATGACAGAAGCTGCCAGGACTGATAAAAAATGAACAGATGAGTGCTTTAGTATGACCTGTTGACATGTATTAAACATATGTTTAATGAAACAGTCAAATTATATAACCAAGCACCGTGAGGATAAAGTAGTCATGCAAGTGCAGATAAATATCCAAGACGTATAATATAACTGGCGAACTACAAACACAGATGAAAGCAAACAATTTTTTTTTGACTCTCCAAGACAAGCAAACAATTTATTTGTACCAATAAATTGCTTGCTTGGCTTGGAGATTTACATTTTTTTTTTAGTTTGCCTTCAGCTGTGTTTGTAGTTCGGCAGTTATATTATACCCCTTGGATATCTTTAATGAAGTTTTTATCTTTATCACTGAATATTAAAGCTTGATTATGCTATAGCCATGTTATCATATAGTTACAGGCAAATAACTGACCCCCTTACTACAGTTGTTGTTGTCCATGTTATGCTCTTACCCTGAATCTGTCCAGTTTGGCTATGACCACAGAAATTGGTAAATATTTTGAAATATTTAATAAATGGCTATCTACTCTCTTTCTTTTGCTTAAGTAGCAGAACATTACCTCTGTAAATATGTCTGTAACAATCTATGATGGTGATAGAAAGGGGTATTGCTGTAAAAGTTAAACAACAGAGGGTACAACAAAAACAACACATTTGGAAAATTCAGAATGTGCTAATATAGACCAGTTAGTTAGCTACGTCATGCAGAAAATAACAGGAAGAGCTGCACTCATTTTTAGATGCCTTCACCTCAACCATGTCAGAAATGTTGCTAGGTTTGTTATGTATTTACCCTTACCAAACATTATATTAATATTTCAAGACAATATTTTTAGAAATTAAGTGCATGTATCAAACAAAGGTGCATTCTGATATTGTTTGATACCAGACAATTTTCCCCTGGCATCACTGCCGGCTCAGGAAGACACAGTTGGCATAATACACAAGGTTCAAGATTCGAGCCTGACCTTAGGCCAATGCCTGTGTGGAGTTTGAATGTTCTCCCTGTGTCTCTGTAGGGCTCCTTTCACCTCCCAAAACAAGCTGGGTGTTTCTAGCTCAAACTCACCAAAAGAAGGAGTTGTGTGCATCAACACAGACTCTAGACAGTACCTATTGGGAGGGAAGAGCTTTATAGGCCAACCACTTTGGACATCAACTGTAGAGGAGACCAGACTGTGTACCATATCAGAGTTAGCCACTTATATGTGTAAAAGCAGACTCTAGGCAATTTGATCACATTGTCTAATGTCTCCAGAAATGGGAATGAGTATTTGCCAGTGAGGAGTGGGTTAAGGACCTGGCCTACTCCAACATACGCCAGGGACCCATGCTAATGGTGAGAGAGGTCTATGTGCCCCTATTGACCAGTCTGTACTCAATTTAAAACTCAGCAGCCCTGGGTCAATAACCCAGTAGCCAACTGATGTCCAGTTGCCCAGCTTGAGCTACCTAGGATATCTCTGTTGAGTAAAAGGTTGGACATAAATCCAATTAACCTGCCAAACATGAACTGAGGATTGCTACACTCAGTATAGGTTCACTGACAGAACCCAACTTGGAAGTAGATGACAGGATGATATGGAGGAGACTGGGCATCCTCTGTATCCAGGAGACAAGGCAGAAGGGTAGTGGAGGAATGGCACTTGGCTTGGGATCCAGAGTCTACTACTCAGGGGGAGAACACTCTGGAAATGGTATGCTAATTGTGGTGAGAGAGAGGCATTGGAAGATAGTGAGGGATCTCATCAGAGTCAGTGATAGACTCATGGCAATCAGACTCCAGGATAAGGCTAGGGCATGAGACATAATCTCAACCTATTCCCCAAATTAAGGTTATGATGGCAAGGAAAATAGTGCATTCAGGCAGCATTTGCAGGACCTTTTGAAAAAGCAGTACAACTTGAGTTGGTGTTGGAGTTAATAATGGAGAACCTAAATGCATGTATCTGAAGAGACAGACATAACAGGGTATTAGGACTGCCTGTGTCCACATAGGTGAGGGCAACTGGAATAAAGAAGAAGTTATTGTAGACCTTTGCCTGGCAAATGGCTTGACAGTGGCCAACACTTAGTTCACCAAGACAGTCACAAGATCACATACAAGAGTGGCCAGCATGCAGCTCAGGTAGACTTCCTCCTAGTAAGGAAAGGGAATTGGGGTAGAATCAGCAATTGTAAAGTCATCCCCAGTGAAACAGTCGGCCCACAGCATAAAACACTGGTTGCCACAATCTAGGCTCTAAGGTCAACAGAGATGAGGCTGAAGGCCTAGAGGTTGACTAGTGAGAAAGCTCAAGCATTCAATTAAATACTCAGGGCTCATCTACCTCAGGAAGAAGAGGAAATAGGTGAAGTTGGAGAAAAATGGCAGCACTTCAAAACAGCATGTGGGAGGACTATAGAACAGATATGAGGCTGAGCCAGCTATGGAAATAAGGTACATAAGGAAAGCTGGTGGTAAAACGCAAAAGTTCAGGGAGTCATTAAAAGAAAGAAGGAGTGCAGGAAAAAGTGGAAGAGAGAAAAGATGGACCAGGCTAAGAACAAATACTGGTTGACTATCAAAGAAGCAAAAAGAGAGAAATTGTTTCGGCAAAGAATAAGGGATATGGAGGACTCTACCAGCTTCTGGAAAGGGACTCAGGAGATGGCACAAAGAAACTCTATCAGGTCACAAGGCAAAGACAGAAAGAGAAAGAAGATAGTCAGACACCTTCATAAAGGATGCGAGCAACAACCTGCTAACCAGTCCATAGAACATCAAAAGCAGATGGAAGAAGTACTTCCAGCAGCTTTTGAATGAAGAAAACCCCACAGAAGCTGTGCTGCCACAGACAGTAAGAACAGCACTAAGGAAAATAAAGGAAAATTAACAAAAATGAAGTCAGGGAAAGCAGCAGGCTCAGATGAGGTCATGAGGCTCAGATGAGGTCATGGTAGATATAATCAAGATGTTGGGTGAGTTAGGGGAGAAATGGCTCCAGATGGTACTAACAGCATTATGGAGAGAAAGCCGGATCCCAGATAACTGGAAAATAAGCATACTCATGCCAGTGCACAAGAAAAAAAGGGACATTCGCAACTGAGGGAAATACAGAGGTATCAAACTCTTGTCACGCCAGATGAAAGTTCTGGAGAGAGTGAATAATAAATATGCAGAATAGTGGAAAGTAAGATGGGAGAGTAGCAGTTTGGATTAAAAAAAAAAGATGCACAACAAATGACCCAATGTTCACAGTGAGACAGATAGCTGAGAAGAAACTAGAGATGAGGAAAGAGTCTACCTGGCCATTCCTAGACTTGGAGAAAGGACATGACAAGGTCTGAAGAAAGCTGATTTGGGCAGTACTGTGAAGGTTCAAAATCTCAAAACATTGCTAGAATTAGTGCAGGATATGTATGTACAAGGACTCAGTGACAGAAGCGCAAACAGTGTTTAGACTCACAAAGGATTTCTCAGTGGGAGTTGGTGCATCAGGGTTCAGGTTTGAGCCCACTAATGCTCATTCTGATGATGGATTAGACTAGCAAGCAGGTTGCAGGGGACAAACAAAGAAAGTTGCTGTGCACAGACTCTGAACAAGAACTTCACAAAATTATTGGAATGCAAATCTGGAGGTACATATGATGAAATTGAGTTTAGATAAAATAATTGCAATGGCAGCAAATGGGGCAAATCAGAAAAAAATCAGAATTGAAACAGAAGTGAAAACAGTGGAACAGATTCAGGTATCTGGGATTGGTGGTTAAGGAGAAAGGAAGTCTGAATGAGGAGGTCAAAGCTAGACTGCAGTCAACTGGTAAAGAGTAACATGACGCAACATGACTACAAACAGGGGAAAACTTGTTTTATATATGAGAAGTCGCCTGATGTTCTCTGGAGCTCAGCCAGAATCAGAAAAAAAGCAAGGTCATTAAAACACTGTAATAGAACTTGAACTAGCCTTGCTTAAAGCCTTCATGTCAGTGAGAACAGACTGAAACAAAGCCTACACTTTAGGTAAATTACATTTAAGATCTGTGGCATAGTGAACATACCATGTTTTGCAGAACAATAGAACAAAGATTTGTCTATCAGAACTAAAACAAGACCCTCGATGTATCACCTGACTTGACAGTACAACCCACAAACTTCTTTCATTATTGCAATACAAAAGTTTGTTTTTTTGCTGGTTTTCAATTGTAATCATTGCACTCTAATTTAAACAGATGATAATATCCAGTATAATTCTAGACCTTGGAATTATTCAGTGACAGATGTGTACATCATGATCACAACTTCATGAAGGAACCTTTCAAGAAGAAGAATTGGCAGATACACACACACACACACACACACACACACACACACACACACACATGCATATATATATATATATATATATATATATATATATATATATCTTGTAGTGACAGTGGGTAATTTCAGCATGAAGGCTGGGGAAGGTGATTTATTTGTTACCATTAAGACTAGATTGTTTACTTCAAATGTCAATGAACCCAGCTGGTAAAACAGAATACTGATATACCAAGTTAATTATATCCTTGGATTGGCAACTTGCAGGAAACACATCTTGAAGGTCTTGTAAAAAAAAAGCCTAATTAAAGGGTTATGATCAATTGAGGCTTTTCATTTCCCAAGGTGCAGCAGGGGAGAGGAGGAGTGATTTGCTTATACTGAAAACATATCAATTCCAGTTGGAGGAAACATTAACAGACAAGCATTGCTATTATGTAAGGACAAAGGGATATCTGGAAGGAATAACGTTTATGGACTTATGGTATATTTTCCATCAGGTACTCCAATGTGTAAATTTAGAGAAACAATGAAAAAGATGGTAGCTTTTTTAGGAAGGGGAAGTGGCATATGTACATGGCTAGAATATTTTGGGGAGCTACAGAGATGTATAAATCAGTCCAGTAGTTGATAGAATCCCTAGGTTGCAGACATAGGTAGAAATTTACACCAAGATTATGGGAATAATGGATGTTTATTCATTAGTATATAGAGTCTTTCACTGCATACTATATTCATAGAAATATAGATCGGCTATCAGGACTGATAAAACTCAACTGACCATGCAAATGTAGTAACGGGTTTATATTCACCCTATAATAATTTCAAATCATGCTCCCCTTGAGTGTAATTTGCAGGCCTTTTCATTAGCATCACTGAAAATTTGCTGTTTATTTTAAAGCACAAATACACTTCTAAAGACAGTCGTACACGCCTATTATTAAAAATCATATGCATATTTTAATAATAATCATTAAGACGTCCTCTGACCATTTATAAACAAAAAGGCTCAAATTTAAACAAATAATAAAGTTATATGATACGAATGTTTTTTTTTTTTTTTTTGTAGTGACAGTAGTGTGACAGGTAGCAGAATCACCTTTGGTGCTGGAAGAACAGACGGTTTTGGGTTCTATTCCCACTGCAGGGGATTAGATTCCTGACACTGCACAGCAGTAGGACAGAAGTACTGCACTCCTCAGTGTGTCATTCTTTGGATTTAACATTAAACCATGGCTCCATCTAATTGAGTCAGTGGTAGCTCAGCTAGATGAAAAAGAATCCATGGCACCTATCAAAAAGAGTAGTGGAATTTCCCTGATGACCTAGCCAAATTTCCCCTAATAGTTGAAATGCCACCTCAAATCTCCCATAAAAAGAGACTACTAGCCTGATAAGACTGACATGGTCAACAAAGGATAAATAAAATAAATGAATACTAAATGAATTGCTATGCTGTGATGCTTAATTTTTGGTTTCTACCTTTGATATTTTTGCTTGTAAATTTACTTTCACTTTTTTCCATATCAAACATGATATCAGTATGTATGACATATGAAGGCATGGTTTTCTAGAATTAGAGTTATGCTTACATGTAGGTGTAAGGTCATATTATGTCAATTATACATATGAAAGTCCTGGGTACCTATAAGAGCTGTTTTGTGAAATCTTTTCAGAACAGACTGATATGCACAAATGAGTATTGCAGTGCCTGTGTGATGAGATAGTATATGGAGGAGACAAGGAAACTGAGTTTATTGAAAACTATCCTATTTTGTACATGGAGTGCCTGGTATCTGGTGATAGACAGTGCCAATCCAATCTAATGATGGGGGGTTCTGATGATAAATAGTTGGTGTTCCATTCTAGTGTATACATAGAGCTGGAATATGAACCAGTGAACCTTGTGTTTAACAAGCATGCCATGGTGTAACTATTCTGTTTCAAAATGGAAATACACAATAGCCACCCTAATATATACAAATGCATTGTTTTTCAACTGGTTATTGTCCTAAACCAGATCTGTGTATGTTAACTGAAGCTGATGTTCTCTCTACTCATGTAGTTGAGTCATTTTCATGATAGAGCTAAGCAGTATGATTGTGTGTGTTTGCACTGTTTGTACTATTCTGCAAGACTGGTCACACCGGGGCAACTTATTTGTCCAGTTAATAGGTCTAAATGGAACTGAAGTACCCAGTCTGGTCTTTTATTTCGTGGATAAACAGGGGATTAGTATGAATGCAATTAAAGGGAAATTACTCTGTGGTATGCTCTCTCTTGTGTGTGTGAGTGTGTGTGCTGGTGTATGTGTGTACTTCTTTCTTCCAACAGTTGCACTTGAGATTTATTTGCTTATGAATAAAGTATGATGACTACTTGCCTTCAGTGAAAAAAATGCTGATATAGGATTGCTGAGGTGTGATTACATTAAAATGACAAATTCTGAATGTTCATATAATTTAATGAATGATGATCTACAAGGGATATTTTTACTGTGAATATAAGCTATACATTTTATAGACTGTGTACATGTCATTAAAACTAATTATAAAAATTCATATTTTTTCTGGTTTATTGTCATTAATACTGATATTAATTGGAGTAAGGGCAACTAGAGAAGAGAGAATATGAGACATTTGGCAGCATGGTTATCAACTGATAATGGTTCTAGGCACAGAATTCATATTATGTTGGGTAATGGAGGTTGGGCCTAGGCAGAGGCCTTAGCCATGAGTATTTGACTTTGTTTGGAAGTGTGAAATAATGTCCATACATGTCTGTCTGGTAAGATATGTATATAGCTTTTCTTGTGTTTCCACAGAAAGTGATGGATTTGTCATTCAGTTATGCACACATTTATTGTTAGACTTAGACAGCAAACTGTTTTAACTAGCAAGACAAAAACACAGAAGTGATCAACACTTGAGGTTAAATGTTGATTGATTTCAGCATGAAGGTTGAGTAGGTGATTTATTTGTTAACATTAAGACTGGATTGTTTAATTGAAATGTTAATAAACCCAGCTGGTAAAACAGAATACTGATATACCAAGCTAATTACATCCTTGGATCAGCAACTTGCAGGAAACACATCTTGAATGCCTTGTACAAAAAAGCCTAATTAAAGGGTTATGATAAGTTGAGGTTTTTCATTTCCCAAGGTGCAGGGGAGAGGAGGAGTGATTTGCTTATACTGAAAACATATCAATTCCAGTTGGAGGAAACATTAACAGACGAGCGCGTGGCTATTACGTAAGGATGAAGGGATATCCGGTAGGAATAAAGTTTATGGCCTTATGGTATTCACTGTGTGAATTTAGAGAGACAATGAAAAAGATTGTAGCATTTTTAGGAAGGGGAAGTGGCATATATACATGACTAGAATATTATGGGGAGCTACACATACATATGAATCAGTCCAAGAGTAGATAGGGTCCCTAGCTTGCAGAGATAGGTAGAAATTTACACCAAGATTATGGGAGTAATGGATGTTTATTCATTAGTACAGTGTCTTTCACTGCATAGTATATTCAGAGAAATATAGATCAGCTTTCAGGACTGATAAAACTCAACAGAGCATGCAAATGTAGTAGCAAGGGTTTATATGCACCCTCTAATAATTTCAAATCATACTCCCCTTAAGTGTAATTTGCAGGCCTTTTCATTAGACCCTCTTAACATCTCTGAAAGTTTGCTGTTTATTTTAAAGCATAAAAACACTTCTAAAGACAGTCGTACATGCCTATTGTTAAAAATCGTATTCATATTTTAACAATAATCATTGAGACATCCTCTGACCACTTATAAATAAAAAAGCTCAAATTTAAATAAATAAAGTCATATGATAAGAAATTCCATGATTTAAAGATGTACAAACATATCATGGCTATTATATGTGTGTGTGTGTGTGTGTGTGTGTGTGTGTGTGTGTGTGTGTGTGTGTGTGTGTGTGTGTGTGTGTGTGTGTGTGTATGTGTGTGCTATATACAGTTTCTTAACACTTAGGAAGTGGCATCTAATATCAGTTTCTGTTTTAACTCTAACACTGATTCATAATCACTGCCCCTGTAGGTCAGCTCTATACCATCCAGTACAGTAAAAGCAAACTTCTTGAAGTTTCTGCACATCATACGGTGTTTGTACAAAACATTATTTCTGCCTTTCAGGCTAATATAATATAAATGTTCATATATAGTTTCTTCAACATTATATTTGTTTTTTCCAGTATAAAAAATAATACATACTGAACAAATAGTTGCATAAACTGTGAAGGAACTGCTGCACATATGACTTTTTCCAACAGAAATAATTCTTCTCAAGCTTTTGAAATATACTAATGAATCCTTGGAAAGGTACCAGCACATTGAACATGTCCCACATGTAAGCATGCCTTTCTCCTTAGCTAAAAAATGTTGCAAAGATAAACAGCTAGTTGAAAAAATAAACATCTATTTCAAAATTTAACTTTAAACTAGTATTGTTTTTAAATGTGTAAGTTGTTTTCTCTAACCATCTTATACAGGGCATCATTACTCCTAACTATTTTCCAATCAGCCTTAGAAATATAAAATATAAGCTTATTTTATTTGGTGACAACAATTGGATTAGTACAGATACATCATGATCTTTGTACAATTTGCTTTTTTTCTGTCTGATTGCATATAAATGTTCATATATCCTTGAGATTCAGAAATGCATGACACACAGCACAATCCTGTTTGCAGTCGGACTGCTCAGTACGATGTGGCAGAATGAGAACACTGTAGTCCTACAGTGTTAAGAATATTCCAGTCTGTATCACAACACCGTTATCATTGCAGACAGCTGTGTACAAATACAACAGTCCAGGAGGTTCAGCTAATGCTAATTAGGCATGTGCTCTTCCCTGGAACTTTTCTTTGAAACAGAAATAGTGCAGTAGAGTGATTCAAATGATACTAGCTATTATGTAAGGATAAAGGGATATCTGAGAGGAATACAGTTTATGGTATTATGGTATATTTGCCATCAGGTACTCCTGCAATTAAATCTTCCATTAGGTTACTATTTGATGAGTGAAATATAAAAACTGTACATTGTGTTTTGATGTCATATATCTATTCAGTCTTGTGGCAGGAGCAAAGCCATTAGCCCTGAGTGAGGTAAGCACAATGTGAAAATATCAGCGTGTGTGTGTGTGTGTGTGTGTGTGTGTGTGTGTGTGTGTGTGTGTGTGTGTGTGCGCGTGTTTGTGTGAGCATGCATGCGTGTGTGGGGGGGCATGTCT